>NC_080175.1:47089510-47342010 GCF_950295315.1 Erinaceus europaeus | reverse complement strand
CTGACAAGTAGCTGATATCAAATATCTATACAGAATTGGTACATATCTTCAAAAGAAGTAAAAATAACCCTATAATAATAGAGTGGACTGAAGAACTAAATAGTTTTCTAAAAAAGAGATACACATGGGGGCTGGGTGGTGGCGCATCTGGTTGAGCACACATGTTTCAATGCTCAGGGACCCAGATTTGAGTCCCTGGTCCCCACCTGCAGGGAGAAAGCTTCACGAGTGGTGCTGCAGGTGTCTCTCTGTCTCTCTTCCTCTCTATTCAACCATTCCCTCTTGATTTATGGCTGTCTCTATCCAATAAGTGAATAAATAATAACAGAAAAAAATTAAAAGAAGAGATACACATGCCCAAAGATTCATGAAAAAAATGCTCCACTTCACTTACCATTAGAGAAATGCAAAGTAAATCTACACTAAGATTCCATCTCATGCTTCAGAGAATGGCTTCCATCAACAGATCAGAAAATGACAGGTGTTAGAGAGGTTGTGGGGTGAAAAGGATTCTGCTTCACTGCTGGTGGGAATGCAAACTGGTGCAGTCCCTTTGGAAGTCTGTATGGAGAGTCCTTAAACAAATGAAAATGGAAGTATCTTATTATCCAGCAATACCACTCTTAGGCATTTATCCCCTGGACACTGAAACAATAATTCAAAGAGACATAGGCACCACTAGATACATAGTTGCATTATCCACAATAACCAAAGAGTGGAAGTCGCCTAAATGCCCATCAACAGATGACTGGTTAAAGAAGTTATGGGATATAAACTATGTGGAATACTACTTTGCAATCAATAACATGATATCATGTCCTCTGGGACAAAATTGATGGAACTGGAGTTGATCATGCTTAGCAAAGTAAGTAAAATGATGAAACCTAACTTCCAAATAGTTTCACTTATGTGGAATCTAGAGATCAGATACACATGAATTAGGGGGGGGGGAAGAAAGAGAGAAAGGAAGGAAGGAAGGAAATGTCCACCTATAGTGGGAAAGCTTTACGAGTGGTGAAGAAGTGTTGCAGATGTCTCTCTGTCTCTCTCCCTATCACCCATTTCCCTCTTAATTTCTGGCTGTCTATATCCAATAAATAAATAAAGATAAGAAAGAAGGAAGAAAAGAGGGGAAAAAAGAAGAAAGCAGAAGCAAGCAAACTAAGACTTGTGAGAACTCTGATTATCTTTGGGAAGTGGGAGGGTCATCACAGAACCTTAGTGGTGGGTGTGGTGTGGAACTATACACGGTAATCTTACAATCTTGAAACCTACTATGAATAGCAAATTTAAAAAATGTAAAAAAACAAACAAAAAACCCTTCAGTCCCCCTGAGCAGCCCCACCCTCTAATTTTGCTCCACCCCTGTGCGCGATCCCGCCCCCAGGCTCTCGATGCTACAAAGTCCCTGCGTCCTCCGCGTCAACCTCCAGCGTCAGGAGAGTTCCTGGGATTCTGATTGGGGCCGAGGCTGAGCGCCGCCCGTTCCCATTGGCAGGATGGAGGAGGCTGCGATTGGCCGGCGGGCAAACTGCGGGAGCGTCGGCGTCATGGAGGCGGTGGGGGCCAGGACACGGGCAGCTGGGCGCAGGACTCGGCTGCCAGCGGCGAGCACGGAAGAGCGGTCGGTGCGGCGGAGGTGGGCCCGCAGCCTCGTGGTGTGACTGAGGGGCGGAGGGGGGCTGGGCGCCGGGAAGGGCACCACATTCGCGCTAGGCTGTGTAACCCGGGCCGGACTGGCCGAGCTTGCCGGAGGTGGGGAGGTAGAGGGATTGCAGGGTGGGGCGTGGTCCCCGGGCCGGGAGTGGACGGAGGGTCCCCGTGGGCCCGGGCTCGGCTCCCGCCGGCGAAATCAGAAAGCAGCAGCCCAGGCGTGAGCTCGGCTGGACAGCGCGCTGCTATACCACGTCTGCGACCCTGGTTCGAGCCTAGCCCCGTCGCACTGGAGGAAGCTGCTGTGCTGGCTGCCTCCCTCCCTATCTCCCTCTCTCTGCCTCTCTATCTTGCCCGATCTCAGAAAGTCAGCCCAGAGCTGTGAAGCCCCGGATATGACAAAGATAAGCAAACCTAGTCCAGAGAAACTAGTGGGTGTTACAATGGACAAGGTGAAAGGCCAATGGCGGCTGCCATGCCCCTAGAGAAGGGTAACAGGGGCAGAAGTTACTGGAAAGACAGGATTGTTCTGAGCTCTAGGAAGTGCAGGAGAGGGCAAACAAGGAGGCAAGGAAATCATCCTGGAGGGAAGGGCGTGGGGTAAGGAGTTTTTAAATGAACTTCTTTCTTTCTTTTTGTGATTGTTAGTGACAGAAAGGCAAAGAGGCAGAGTGAAAGAGACCATTGCACTGAAGCTTCCTTAACTGTACTGGGGGCTGGAACCTGGGTCTGGCACATGGCCAAGCAGCATGCTAGTCAGATGAACTGTTTCATCCACCAAAAAAAGCATGATTTCTGGTGGCACTTCCACTTCAATCTTTTTCATCCCTTCCACCACCCCTATAATTCCTGGGGAATCCCCTAACCCATTTAAAAGGATTTGGGCCCATATTCAGGCATGGCAGACTCTTAGGAGCAAATTTTGCCATCCAATCTGAAAGGAAATGATGCGGTAGATACACCACTAAATGTGATCTCAAAATGGAAATTTAGAGAACTTTAACTTTCAAACCCCAAGTAGTTACTGGCAGCTGCAGTGATTTGTCACTGTTCAGTAAATGATTTTTTTTAAAGAAAGCTGACCAATTTATGTTTATCTAGAGTTTTCTGTTTTAATATACCAGAGGTACTCTTCCCCACAACATCCATCTGTGGGAACTTGTTAGGGTCCATGGAACACACTGGCCCTTGCCTCTCAGTCTCTTAAACTTTGAGTTTTCGTGGTCAATTAGCCATAGTAAAACCTGGCAAACAAGTGAATAATTTTTTTTTTTTTTAATCTCTGCAGGCTGGTTTTTGGGTGGCTGTCTTAGAAGGATGGTAGCAGATATATCCAAGCAGAGGTTGAAGCCTCGTGACTTAATGGGCTGACCTTGGTCTGCTGTAGGGAGATCAGGGCCTACAGGTCTCTTTGGTTTGATACATTGTGTGCAATAAAAATTTCAGCCAGGCAGCCTGGGAGCTGTCACAATAGGTAAATCATTGGACCTAAAGCATGAAGTTCTGAGTTCAAACCCTGGCATTGTATGTGATAGAGTGACAGGTATCAGGTTATCTCTCCCCATCTCTCTCTTTCTCATAGTTAAATAAGTACATTTTTAAAAAGACTAATCAGGGGAGTCGGGCTGTAGCGCAGCGGGTTAAGCGCAGGTGGCGCAAAGCACAAGGACCGGCATAAGGATCCCGGTTCGAACCCCGGCTCCCCACCTGCAGGGGAGTAGCTTCACAGGCGGTGAAGCAGGTCTGCAGGTGTCTATCTTTCTCTTCCCCTGTCTTCCCCTCCTCTCTCCATTTCTCTCTGTCCTATCCAACAACGACAACAACAATAATAACTACAACAATAAAACAACAAGGGCAGCAAAAGGGAATAAATAAATTAAAAAAAAAAAAGACTAATCAGTGAAGGGTCCAAAAGGTTGTTCAGTGGTAAAGTGCATGCCTTTCATGCATGGAGCTCTTTGAGTTTGATCCTTGGCTGCACATGAGAGCACCATAAGCAGGACCAAGGATTGAGAATGAATGGAATTTCATGGATTGAAAAGCAGTGATTTAAGTCTTTATCTATCTGTCTGTCTCAAAAATAAATAAAGTATAGGGCAAGGGTAGATAGCATAGTGATTTCAGAGAGACTCTTGTTTCTGAGGCTCTGAACTCCCAGGTTCAATCCCCTGCACTACCATAAACCAGAACTGAGCAGTGCTCTGACTTAATTAAAAAAAAAAAAGAAGAAGAAGAAGGGTTAAGCACCCGTGGTACAAAGTGCAAGGACCGGCATAAGGATCCCGGTTCTAGCTATGGCTCCCCACCTGCAGGGGAGTCGCTTCACAAGCGGTGAAGCAGGTCTGCAGGTGTCTATATTTCTCTCCCTCTCTGTCCTCCCCTTCCTCTCTCCATTTCTGTCCTATCCAACAACAATGACAACAATAACTACAACAATAAAACAACAAGAGCAACAAAAGGGAATAAATAAATAAATAAAATAAAACAAAAAAAAGAAGAGGTTTGAGCTGGGTCATAACTCATAGGTATAACACATGCACAAGGCTTTGGTTAATTATTTGCCACTATAAAAACCAAAAAAATAATGCAGAGACCCCCCGCCATATGCCTAATAGGCATGCAATCCATTTACTTTTAAGTGTTATTTATCTTTGATTAATTTTTTTTTTTAACTGCTCAGGATCAAGAATGAGGAGTCAGCAGTCTTTCACTCAGTGGTCAGCTTTTCTCCAGATCCTTTGCCAGGTGAGAGTTGAGTTGCTGAGGCTCTCTGGAAGGCCTGCCTACCTACCTCCTCACATTTCTGTTATTGTCTGATCACTTCCATTAATACCATAGTGCCCATTCACTCTTCACTGTCACCCTCTTCTGGGCAGATAGATATTATGACAAGGAGACCAGCAAACCCATCAGCTTTTACTTCTCTTCGCTGGAGGAGCTCTTGACATGGATACCTGGTGCTGAGGACAGCTTTAATGTGGCCTTAGAGCCGCTGGCATGTCGCCAGCCCCCACTGAGCAGCCAGAGGCCCCGGACTTTGCTGTGCCATGACATGATGGGCGGCTACCTGGATGACAGGTGATGTGACTACAGAAAGAGGCATGAAAGCCCTAACAGCCACCATCTGGGAGGGGGCCTCAGGCCTCCTGCTTCATCTGTAAGAAGAGAGGACTAAGGACCTGGAGGATGGCTCAGCAGTACAGTGCTTGTCTTCTATGTATGGAGGCTTGGGTTTGATCCTTGACATCACATGGCAGCATCATAGAGAACTTCAAGGATAAAGAATGGGTGGGGGTGGGGAGCAGCTAGTGGTACAACTGTTGAGCACTCAGATTACAGTGCACAAGCACTAGCATGAAGCAGTGCTACAGGTGTCTGTCTCCCCCTCCCCATCAATTTCTTTCTGTCTCTGAAAGGAAGAAAGGAAGAGAGGATAGATAAAGAATGTGTGCAACTCCATCATGGAGCAGTGCTTTGGTGTCTCTTTTCTCTCTTCCTCTTTCTGTCTCTATTAGAATTTGAAAAATGGGCTGGAGAGGCAGTTTGGCAGTGTCGTGTATTTATGAGGCCCTTAAGCACTACATAAAGGACAAGGGATTAGCTAGGTGCTAGCTTCTGCTGCTCAGCTCTGAAACCATCTGGTTCCCAGGAGTGCCTCTGTCTGGAACCTAGTGGATGGGAGGGGGCACCCTCAGGCTGACTGGCCTGGACACTTGAGTTCTCATCAGATTCTTCCTCTACACCCTCCTCTTCCAATCTCTGACTTCCTTCTCAGGCAGTTGGCCCTCATTTTAAATGCTCAGAGGCACCTAGAGATCTGAAATGTCCACAGTGCAACTTTGATCATAACAGGAGGGAGGCCTGAATCAGAGCAGCCTGGCAGGTGCAGAGAGAGTTAAGTTGCGGAATCTCTGACCTCTATATCCAATGGACTATCCTGCAGGTGTTGCTTATCTCTGAGCAGGTGTGAAGCCAAGAAGTGGAACTTCTGCAAGGGGCTGTCGCCTTTGCTCTTGTGTTCACAGAGGCTGAGTGGAATCCATCCTGGTGGGAGCACTCTCCTGAGACACTCCCCCCCCCCCCTCCAGAGAGCAGGAACTGGAGCTTAATCTAACTCCTCACTACTTATCTGCACAGAGCCCTGGACACAACAAGCTTTCAGTTAGTAGTGACCGAGCAGAGGGAAGAGAGACTGTATTTTTTATCTTAACTTTTTACTAGTGACTTAATACTGATTTACAGAATTATAAGATAATAATTCCATAAGGTTCCCACCACCAGAGTGCTGTGTCCCCATCCCCTCCATTGGAAACTGTAGTAGTTTACCCAAAGTCACTGATATGGACTGATTCTATAACTATATCTATCTATGTATATATCTCTATCTTTTTCAACAGTCTTTCCTTCCCTTCCATTTTCTTTTTTTTTGTTTTCAGGGTTGTTGCTGGGGCTTGGTGCCTGCACCATGAATCCATTGCTCCTGGAGGCTATTTTTTTTTCTGATATGGACTGATTCTATAACTATATCTATCTATGTATATATCTCTATCTTTTCAACAGTCTTTCCTTCCCTTCCATTTTCTTTTTTTTTGTTTTCAGGGTTGTTGCTGGGGCTTGGTGCCTGCACCATGAATCCATTGCTCCTGGAGGCTATTTTTTTTTCCTTTTGTTGCCCTTTGTCATTGTGGTTATTATTGTTGTTATTAATGTCATTGTTGCTGGATAGGACAGAGTGAAATGGAAAGAAGAGGGGAAGACAGAGGGGGGAGAGAAAGATAGACCCTGCAGAACTGCTTCACCGACTGTGAAGCAACCACCCTGTAGATGGGGAGCTGGGGGCTTGAACCGGGATTCATATGCTGGTCCTTGGACTTTACATCATGTGTGTAACTTGCTGCGCTACCACCCAACCCCCCCCTTCCCTTCCTTTTTTAATCATCCTTACAGCTATTACTACTTGCTAGTGTTTGTTTGTTTGTTTATTTCTCCTCTCAGATAAGAGAAAAAATGTCTGGGCTTTCTCTGGTGTTTTCCAGATTCTCTTCCCTTTCAGCAATGGTATTAAAACAAGATTCCTGGTGACAAATGCTTTGGGTCCTGGTAGAATTAGGATACAGAGCCCTCTGGTTTACTTCTTTTAATAAACATTTATTCCTCTGGGGTATGGATCAAATTTATTTATTTACTTATTTATTTGCCACCAGGGTTATTGTTGGGGCTCAGTGCCACTACAAATCTGCTGCTCCTGGTCACTATTTTTTTCAGTGGATTGGACAGAGAGAAATTGAGAGAGATGGGGAGATAGAGAGGGAGAGAAAAAGACAGACACCTGCAGACCTGCTTCTCTGCTTGTGAAGCAGCTCCCCTGCAGGTGGGGAGCCAGGTGCACAAACTGAGATCTTTGCACAGATTCTTGCCTGGCTTCTATAATTGGTTCTCTGCTGGACATGGCCATTGACAGGTTGATCCATATCCCTAAGCCTGGAGAACTGTGTCTTCTATACTTGGACATTGCCATGTCCTTGTTCTACTTTCTGGGTCTTAATTCTGTTCTCGTCCTCACCTAGGTTTATCCAGGGCTGTGCGGTACAGAATCCCTATGCCTTCTACCACTGGCAGAACATTGACATCTTTGTATACTTCAGTCACCACACAATCACCATCCCCCCTGTGGGCTGGACCAATGCTGCCCACAGGAATGGGGTCTGTGTACTGGGTAAGGGCCAAAGCCTTCTCTCCCACCCACATACGTTGGCACAGCTTCCAGGTGACCAGGGCTTCTCTGCTTCATGCATAGAACTGTCAGCAGGAGTGGCTTCTGTGGGTTCTGAGAGGTTATGGGAGCTGTGCTCTGGAAGGGGTCAGATGGGAAATCTTTTCAGCCTTGCAGGCCATCAAGGTGCTTTTATAGCTGAAAGATAGCAGCAGCCATGGACTATAGAGAGTGGCTGTCCCAGTAACCCTTTATTTTCAAGACAGCTGGGGGCTGGGTCTTGGTTCCGGCTCTCAGTGGTCAGCTCTCAGATGAGCAGCTTGACTGATGCATCTTCCTGCACGCTAGCCACTTACTAACTAGTTGTGACACAGGTCACTGGGCCTTCATCAGGGGAGGAGGCTGTGAATTGAGCTTCTAACAGGCTTACACTGAGTGGCCAGAAGGAAAGTGGCTTTTATATCTGACCTTACCTCTCATCCTGCCAGGGACTTTGATCACTGAGTGGAAGGAAGGCGGGCAACTCTGTGAAGCTTTCCTGGCTGGGGAGGAGCACTCCTACCAGGCAGTCGCTGACCAGCTTGTCCTGATTGCCCAGTTCTTCCGTTTTGACGGCTGGCTGATCAACATCGAGAACTCTCTGAGTGTGAGCACACCTTTCCTTTTAGTGCCTGCCCACCTGCCTGCACGCCTGGCCCATGCCACCTTGTCTCTCACTTTCTTCACCTTGCCTTGCCCTACACTCAGGCACATGTCACAGCGGAAGCCACCTATAGCTCCTGAGTGTTTTTTTTTTTCCTGCAAGATGGACATGTCTCAGCACTATGTCCACAGAACTGTTTGGCCTTTGCTTAGCTGGCTGCTCTAGGCAATACTGTCTTCTCTTCTTCCTCCCCTCACTCTTCTTTCTTTCTCAGACTTCAGGTATGGCTTTGCTCTGCATCTCCTTTCCTGGTATTTTATTTTTTCCCTGTTGCCTGTGTTGATGTTCTTCCCACTTCAGAAAGAGAAGAGTTGTACTTTCTTTTGTATGTTTTGTGTGTGTGTGTGTGTGTGTGTGTATGTGTGTGTGTGTGCGCGTTTAACTTAATTTATCTGTAAAATAAAAAATAGAAAATATCAACAAAACCATAGGATAAAAGGAAAGGGGTAAAAATTCACACATTTCCCACTACCAAGGTTCCATATCCCCATCCCCTCCACTGGAAGCTTCCCTATTTGTTATCCCTCTGGGAGAATGAACCCAGGATCATTATGGGTGGAAGGTCTGGATTCTGTAATTGCTACTTCACTGAACATGGGCGTTGGCAGGTCGATTCATATCCCAGCCTGTCTCTGTCTTTCCCTAGTGGAGCAGGACTCCAGAGAGATGGGGTTCCAGGATACAGTGGTGAAGTCTCCTTTGCCCAGGGAATTCAGGTTAGCATCATGGTAGCATCTGTAACTTGGTATCTGAAAAAGCACTAAGATATAAACAAGAACAAATTGTTGGGGGCTGGGCGGTAGCGCAACAGGTTAAGCACACGTGGCACAAAGTGCGTGGACGGGTATAAGGATCCCAGTTTGAGCCCCCGGCTCCCCACCTGCAGGGGGGTTGCTTCATAAGCGGTGAAGCAGGTCTGCAGGTGTCTGTCTTTCTCTTCCCCTCTCTATCTTCCCCTCCTCTCTCAGTTTCTCTCTGTCCTATCCAACAACAACGAGAGCAACAACAATAAACAAGGGCAACAAAAAAGGGAAAAAAATAGCCTCCAGGAGCAGTGGATTCATGGTGCAGGCATCAAGCCCCAGTGATAACTCTGGAGACAAAAAAACAGAAAAGGAACATTTTGGGAAAAGTTAGTATGTCTATTTTAGGTATATTCCAAGGGGCCCATAGCTACTAATTTTTGCCTGAGCCCAACAGCTAACATGCAGGTCAGCCAAAGGACCTGTCAAGGAGATGGTGTCAAGGTTGGAAATAGGACTAGAAAGCTGAGTTAGGGAAAAGAGTAGAAGAGAGTAGCTCCCAAATATGGGAAAAATATACAAAGACCTCTAACTGTAAAGTCCCATCGATTTGATTTGGGCCCTTTATTTAGTGCAGGAACCCATGTAACCTCTGTATCCCTATAGGTCTGAGCTCGCATTCCGTGGTCATAACTAGGAACATTCTAGGCTGCACCCATTGCCAGACCCATCTTCCTCAAGTGGCAGAGGATTTTGGCCCAACGTCCCTTCTGAGAATGGGCAGTTCCCACCATTGTTGATCCATGATGAGGGCAAGGAACCGTAGGGGCCCTCAAAGGGATCCATTATGTTGTTCCTGATGGAGATGACCCGTGACAGTGGAGAGAGGGATCTGTTAGAAGTCTAGGTCCATCATATCTGTAGGAATCCAGGGATTCCCTGACTAGGGCCCTGGGAGATGAGGTGAAAGTTGTGCCTTCTACTCAGCTGCTATGGTTCTTTTTTGTGTGTGCGTCTAGTGTCTCTTGGTATTAAGTATCCTGCACCAGGATGGATATCTCTACCTCACATGGCCTTGTCTCAAATCCCTTTCCCCCAGCTGGCTGCAGTGGGGAACACACCCCCTTTCCTCCGGTACCTGACATCCCAGCTCCATCAGCAGGTTCCGGGTGGGCTGGTGCTCTGGTACGACAGTGTGCTAACCAGTGGACAGCTCAAATGGCAGGATGAACTCAATACGCACAACAGGTAAACCATCAGACCAGCTGGGCCTTCTGTCACCAGGCCTTACATGCATGGCTGCTGAGGTGAAAAGGGAGAAGGCTGAGTGCCTCACACCCTACTTGTTGACAGAATTCACCATGCTGGGCCTGGGCTACAGCCCTGGTTCATAGCTGGGGCCCTGCTTGATGAACACAGGCTCTGCTCAGCCCTGGACCCTAAGCCCTGCTGGTCTTGGGTGTGAGTGGAATGTTTGTGGAGGGAAACCACCTTCTCGTGGTGCATCCCGTGAGTACCCATTCATTGAGGAAACTGATGATCCTTCCTAGCCGACTGAATCCACATGGATCCCAGTCACTTTCAAAGCCAGCAACAAGCAGCTCCTGACAGCTTTCAACCTGACGCTGTTGACTGGCTATGGAAGAAGGGCAAACGCTAGAAGAAGAAGGAGGGAAATTTCAACTGAGATTCCAGGTGGGACTCACCCCTCATTCTGGACCCCCCATTCTGGGCCTCACCTGGTCTTTCCTGCACACAGAGTCTTCTTTGATTCCTGTGATGGTTTTTTCACCAACTACAACTGGCAGGAGGCACATCTGGAACGTATGCTGGGCCAGGTGGGACAGCGACAGGCTGACGTGTATGTGGGGGTGGACGTGTTCGCCCGTGGGAACGTCATAGGAGGCCGATTCGACACCAACAAGGTGGGTGGTGGTCAGTGCTGCAAGAGGGAGGCTCAGTGGTCTGGCTTTTCCATGAGGCCTAGTTTCTTTCATCCCCTGTGATGGAAGAGGTGGGGTCACTTAGAGGCTTAGAGGTGACTTGCTCTGCAGCCTAGCCTTCCATCCAGCCTAGGGCTACAGCCAGGTAAACCCTAAATCCAGCATCTTATTAGGTTCAGATGAGCCCTAGTTCCAGCCCAGCCCCATAGTGCAGTTACATGAACCCTAATACAGCCCTAGCCCATTCCTTCAGGACCACCTTCAGAAGGGCCATGGCCAGTGTTTTGGCCAGGGCTTGAGGACTGTGCTGGCACGTGGCCCTGCCTCCTTCATGGGAGTTGGGGTGGGGGCCAAGGAGAACCAGCCACAGTTTGGGGTGCTGCTACCTGAGAAGCTGGTGGTGAGTCTTGTGAGCACTGAGAAGAGGGACCAGGTGGTGTAGTATGTGGGGAGTCAGCCTGTCTCCTCGGACATCATGAGAACAAGCTCATGACCCAGTTTAAATGAGCAGATTAATCCAGTAACTGGACACTCATCTAGCTTAGCTCCCTCTATTGTGAGTCTAAAAAATGCCACAAGAGGGATGGTGAGAACAGTGGCTGAGGAGCATCCATCTCCCAAGAGTGCCCGCTTCACCTCTAGCCACTGTGGTGCCCTCTTTCTGTGTTGTGGTTGGACTTACGGGACCTGGACAACCAGGGAAGGAGTGCAGCTCCCACTCCCTTTGCAGTTTGCAGGCTGGTGAGAGAGCCTGCCCTGTGTCTGGCCTGGGCACAGCTGGGTGGGCCACCCCCCTGACTGCTGTCTCCCTAGTCACTGGAGCTGATCCGGAAGCATGGCTTCTCCGCAGCCCTTTTTGCACCTGGCTGGGTGTACGAGTGTTTGGAGAAGAAAGACTTCTTCCAGAACCAGGACAAGTGAGTTCAGCACAGTAGGCTATGTGTGTACAGCATGGCATTCCTGTTGCTTAGTGGACTTGGCTGAATGGTGTGGGCCCTGCCCTCCTCCCCCCAGTGCCCACTGAGACAGGTGAGGGCACTCATTCCCAGATAGAAGCAGCCCTGGCCACTTCCTAGAGGGAGCATCTTGGAGACAAACCAAGCAGAAAAGGCAAGAGGGTGGGGGCCTCCAGGAATCTGTCCCGCTCATCCATGACAAAGCAGCTGCTGTTGTTCTGGAAGGACTGTAAAGCCTCCAGCTACGTGCTAAATGTGAGGCATGTGCGAGCCCTCCTCACCCAGCTGTGTTTCCATGGATCCTCCGCAGGTTCTGGAGTCTGTTGGAGCATCACCTGCCCACACACAGCATCTGCTCCCTGCCCTTCGTCACCTCTTTCTGTCTGGGCATGGGGCCACGGAGAGTCTGCTATGGCCAGGTGGGGGCTGCTAAGCAGCGTGAGGGAGCAGAGGGGTTCTTGATGGCACCTTGTGGTAGCAGTTTGAGCTGGGGAGGGGGAAGGACCTTGCCATTTGTGTGAACCCCCCTATCTGCTTCCTCTAGTCCCACCAACTCTCCTCTCTCAGGAAGAGGCAGTGGGGCCCTGGTACCATGTGAGTGCCCAAGAAACCCAGCCCCTGATTGGAGAGCACCAGCAGGCTGGAGACAGTGGGGGCTGGGTGAAGACACAGTGCTGCCTCCAGGATGCCTGGCACGGGGGCAGCTCCCTTCTCATTCGGGGCCAGATCCCACCCCAGGTTGGGAACATGGCTGTGAGGTAGGTGAGTGCTCAGGGCTGAGCATGGGCTGCCTGCCCCTCCAGATTTCATGGGATGGGCAAAGGAGGCTGGGGCAAGGTAGAGGACAGGCTTTCCATTATGGAAAAAGAAGGAACCTGCAGCTTGAATCTAAGCCTTCTGCATGTGTGTCAGGAGCAGTGTGGGTGAGGCTGTGAGTCTGTCTTCAGAACTGCTGCCCCTATAATGCCAGAACTCCCCTCAGAGAGCCATCTGGCTTCCTCCCTCAGGAGGCTCCTCTTGCTCTGTTTTTGGGGTAGGCGGGGGTGGCTGACTATGTTCTGTGCCTTGAAGCAGGATCTGTGGTGTTTCAGAAGGATACATTTGGCCACCACAAGCTCCAGCCTTGGTAGCTGCTGGCCAGTGCCACCCATCACTGGGTAGGGAAAGCTGGCAGATGTGATCAGAGCCTGCTTAGCTTCTTGGCTGAATCCCTTTAAGGTCTTCTCATGGGACTCTCTTCCTTCAGGTTGTTTTCCCTGAATGTCCCAGTGCCACCCAAGCTCTTCCTGTCCCTGGTGTATAAACTTGAAGGGAATTCGGATGTCAGGGTGGCTTTGGAGCTGACTATGGGGGATGCAGAAAGTTGCCATATTGGGGGCATCTCAGCGTTGAATGGTAAGAGTGTAGGACTGCTCCCCCTATTGGTATCTCTGCCTTTCATGGTGACATTCCTGGGGTGGGGGAGCTAGCAGGGGCACAGTGGGAACAGTGGTTTTACTGGGGTACAGGTCCTGACAAGGAGACCTTTGCCAACTGCTCCCCCTGACTAGGAGAACCCGGTCTGCTGGGCATCTTCTGTTGCCACAGAGACTCAGAGAGCAGGCCTCTTGGGTGGAGGGGCACCGCAGGGTGGGAGCTGGTGCTGACCGAGTTTGGGTGGAAAGGCAACCTCGAGTGGCCATGCCTGCTCTCTTCTCCTAGGGTTCTTTTCCCCCTGGGTCCTTAGGCTGTCTGTCCCACTAGGCCTTGTCAGCCTTCTACCTGCACTCCTCTGCTTGATGGACCACCCCACCCCAACAGTTTCTTTTAGACCTTCTTTAGCAAGTCCCCTGTCTCCTCCAGCAGAAACAAATTCAAGGCACAGTCCCCGGCCCCTCCGGGTGCCCCCCACCAAGCTGACCAGATGGGTAGGCCGCTGCGGCCAACCACTTCATGGGGGCTGGGTCCAGCGGTGAGTAGGGACTTGAGTCCCTAGCAGGGGGTAGCCCCAGTGGTGGGGACTTAAGTGAGGAACCCTTTTGAGAGATCTTAGAACTGGAGGGACTGGGGGAGTGGGATGGGTCATCCTGCCAGGAACCCTGTCACTCATACCAGCCCAGAATGTTCCTGAAAGAATCAGAATCACTGTCATGCCAGAGGTCTGGAATTCTCCACTGAATCTGAGCTGCCCCTCCAATGAAATGGGCCCCCTCCCTGCCACGTCTTGGAGCCTCTGATCAGCTAGCCTGAGGGTGCTGAACTGGTGCCCTATGACCATCCTCTGTCCACCTCTCCCAGCTGCTATGAGGTGAGCCAGCAGGGCTGCCTCCTGCAGGACCTCTTCGTGAACTTCTCACGGCCTGTAGGGAGTCAGAAGGACAACTTTGTATGTCGCCTTGGAGAAATTCAGGTAAGACAGCCCAGGGACACTTGGCTGGGGCCTCTAGTTGAATTGTCCAGCTACAGAGCAGACTCACTACATCTGGAGCTGGACACCTCCTGCTCCTTCCTCTGATCCAGAGGGCCACTGGGGTGGGAGTTCCAGGGAGGAGCCTGGAGGGTGTGGGAGGGTTGTCATTGGTGTGGCACCATGCACTGTGCTGAGCTCCTGCCTCCCTTCCCCAGGTGGTGGATGCCAGCAACCCACTGGTCCGTCTGCCCCCACTGCAGGCTGTCACTGTGTCACAAGTGCACTGGCAGCAGGCCACCTTGGAGGCAGAGGGTGCCTCCACAGGACTCCAACTCAGCTGCACCCTGCATTGGTCCTACCTCCTGTCATATGCCACATGCTTCCGGATCCACTGCCAGCGAAGGACAGAGGGGGCTGCTCCTGGCCAGCAAACCCCAGAGCCAGAGAAACCTACACTGCTGGGCCTGGCCTTTGGGAATCTGTACCGGGTTGTGGACTTGGCTGTGGCAGCCCTTGGACCTGGCCACGAAGGCCGAGTAGACTTCCTGGTAGAGCCTGTCCCTAAGGAGAGGTTTCTGGTGCCTCAGGCTGAGTGGGGCCAGGCCACCCTGCTCTACTCCATGCCCCACTCAGGCTGACATTAAAGTGCAACTCCTTTTGTGTTAGGCTGTGACTCTTTTCCCATGCCCATGATGAGTTTGGGTAGCAGTGTCCCCAGTGGGTCCCTGGCTGGGGCTCTGGGCCTCTGGGGTGGCTAGATTTGGAAGAAAGAACACTTGGCAGGTGCTAGCATAATTCCCCAAGCTGAACAGACCTGGCTTTCTTTAATCCTTTCTCAGGTGACAGTGAAAACAGTGGGTATGTATAGTCCAGAATATTCTATATAGTGTATTTAAAAAAAAATCATTTATTTGATAGGATAGAGAGAAATCAAAAGGGAAGGGTAATAGAGATGGAGAAAGATACCTGCAGCCCTGCTTCACCATTTGAGAGTTTTCCCTCTGCAGGTAGAGACTAGGGGTTTGAACCTGGGTTCTTGTACATTGTAACATGCACTTAACCAGGTATGCCACCACCTGGCCCCAGTGTAGGGTATTTCTTTTTTTTTTTTTTTTCCTCCAGGGTTATTGCTGGGCTTGGTGCCTGTACCATGAATCCATCGCTACTGGAGGCCATTTTTTCCCCTTTTTTTGTTGCCCTAGTTGTTGCAGCCTCCTTGCGGTATTATTGCCATTGTTGAGGTTGCTTTGTTGTTGGATAGGACAGAGAGAAATGGAGAGAGGAGGGGAAGACAGAAAGAGAGGGGAGAGAAAGATAGACACCTGCAGACCTGCTTCACCGCCCGTGAAGCGACTCCCCTGCAGGTGGGGAGCCGGGGGCTCGAACCGGGATCCTTACGCTGGTCCCTGCGCTTTGCGCCACGTGCGCTTAACCCACTGCGCCACCGCCTGACTCCCCTGTAGGGTATTTCTAATAGGTTGAGACCACTTGGACAGAAAACAGCACTTTGATTCTTGCAGGTCGAACAAGTAGCTTTTATTGGACAGGAAGACACACTGGGAGTAAGGGGGTCATTTTAGAGGGTGAGGACTGAGGTAGCAGAGGCCCCCAAAGGGGATACAGGTCTCTACAGGTTCCAGGGTAGGGTGGTGCCTGGAAGCTGTGCCTTTCCCTCAGTTGGGAACCCAGAGCTATCTGGTACCAGTGTTGCCTCTACCTCGTGGGTGAGCTGGCCACAGGACACTTCTGGTCTTGTTTTTCGTTTTCAGTTCCTGTAAACTTGGAGTTACTTGTGAAACGTTCCTGTCAGCTCCATGTCTTGTTTGGTCTCTTCACGTCATAGGTAGGGGTGCAGCAGCTCTAGATGCCATTGCTTTGACTTGATCTGTCCTAGAGCAAGGCTGTCCCAGGGCAGCAGGAGGCTAGGCAGGGCCCAGGAAGCACCTGCACCCTTGAGTTCACAGCCTGGCCCACGTCATTTCCATTGTAGAAGTGTACATTCATGACAAGGCAGAGTGAACATAACCTGTCACTGGCTCTGCACTGACCCTTCCTCTCTCAAGCCTTCATCTGGCCTCCACCTGTGCTCTCAAATGGGAGTGATGCTAAGGGTCAGGATGCTCTGATGGCTTCCAGGGCTGAAGGTCCCACCTGAAGGCCATCACAGCACCCCAGGTTGGTGTGGGCTCACTTGTTTTTACCCTGTGATAAGAGGTGAGGCCACAAAGGGGTAGTGTAGCCACACCACCTACAAACTTGGTCCCAGTTTTGTCTGGAAATTTGGGGAGGTTGGGAGTTGGCCCCCTTACCTTATACCCTACAGGAAATGCAGGCATATCCTTCCAGACAGTGACTCTTCTGCCATACTCCCCCCACTTGTCAGCCACCATGACATCAGGCAGCAGTTCAGGGTTCCTGTCATCAGAAACCCCACACCTAGGTGGCTGCTGTGAGTGTTGGGGCTCATAGAGGACAGGAAGATGTTTCTGACCAGCCAGAACAAGCCACGGGTCGTATTTCCCCAAGGCGCTGGAGCACCCAGTAGACTGTGTGGTAGAGGTTTAACAAGAGCTGATGGAACTGCTTGCTGTCTGTGATGAGGAGAAACATCTGCAGCACTGCTCCACCACACTCATGAACCTGCAGGACCAGGGTCTTGAGCCAGGGATGGTGTACATGGTAGTGGGTGTGCTTTACCAAGTGAGGCACCACCCAGTCCCTCCCTGCTCACTCCACTTTTGTATCTTAACAGTTGTACTGCCCACCAGCCTCTCCCAGTGTGAATTGGGAACTGAGGTGGACATGCCTGTTTCCTTTGTCCTCAGATGTGGGACAGTAGTTGCTCCCACTTTACAACCCCACCCCTTTTAAGCTTGGTCTTCCTGCAGAGGAGGAGGGGGCATTTATAGTGGTAATTCCTGTCTCATACACAGCAGTCCCCCAAGACTGATGGCAACCTAGATGGACCAACCACAGGGAAACATGTTGCAGATGAGCCTGAGCCACTCCAGTGGGCATCACAGCTCTACAATGACACCCCTGGTGTGAAAGATGAGCCTGAGACTCATAGACATGTCAGGAGCCGTACCAGCTTAGCTTGGGAATTTAGCCCCTAAGGTCAAGGCTTTTAAACTCTGGTGAACTGCCTGAACTTCCCTACTAAGTTCTCCCTCCAGGGAATGGAGGCATGAGGGCTGGACCAGCAGGCAGGAAGCAGGGTGACTGATCCCTTGGGTATGGTGCTGGATCATCACACAGGCAGAGCCACTTCTGAAGTATCCCTTCAGTGGCAGCCACAGCCACCCCCAGGACAGCCCAGACTGTGCTCTCTGACTAGCCCATCAGCCAGAGACCCACTAGGGACTTCACAACCACTCTGCAGGAGCCCCACTTCTAGCCTGCCCCCAGAAGGCCTCCCAACTGGCCTCTGGCCACCTGCTTTAGTCACACCCTCAGACTCAGGACTCCCTCCAAAAATCAGAAAGCTGTCTTGGTTTGAAGAAAAATCTTTATTAATAATATTAATAATAATAATACTGTTAATCTGAATGGTCACACCTTGGAAGCATACACAATGGTAAGAAAGGGAGATGGGCCTGGCTGCAGTCCTAGGGGGTAGGGGTGTGGGAGTGGGCAGGCTGCTGGATGAGGTCCAGGTCAGCAGCAGGGCGAAGCGGAGGCTGGGCTGGCAGGGAGGGGGGCTATGTACAACGGGCATAGAAAAGGAGAATCTCATTTCAGTTGCTTCAGTAGCTGATGCTGAGTACAAAGTGAGGTGTAGGGTTTTGTTTTTGTTTTCAGTTTCATGAGATAGAGCCAAGTTGGGGGTGGAGGGGCATTTTTTGCTGCTTCCTCTATTCTGGCCATCCCTGCCTAGCCAGGGGTATGCTGTCTGGCATCTGTTCCCCCTACCCCACCCAGGACCCACCAGAGCTCTCCGGTCCTCCCCACCATCTGTCCCTGCAGTCCCTGCTCTGGCAAAGGCATGTGAACACCTGGCACTGTGACTCCCAACCTCAGCCAGAAGCTGGGCTGCCGGCCCTCTGCTCCCTGCAGGACAGCTGTGGTGACAGGGAGGGCTCTTCCCTGCAGGCAGTGCATATGGTCAGTCCTGGGCTCCTCCAGACCAGCCTGCAGAGCAAGCCCCAGGCTCCTGCCATGTTCCACAAGTGTTTAGGTATGAGAGCCTCATTCCTGGCCCAGCAGCCTCATTCTCACATGTGAGAATGAGGGCACTTCATAGTTCTGAACCCATGTCAGCCCTTGGTGTTAGGGTGGGATGGTGTGCAGTGCCCATGGGCTCCTACACAGTAGCATGGCATTGGGAGCTGAGGCCCAGGAGCATAACACAAGGGTGCCAGTGAACGGCTGCTGTTCCTCCACTGCCCACTGGATAGCATAGCTCAGGGCCAATCTGCTCACCCTTCCTGCTTTGACAGTGGCCTGGGACACTGCTGGGCCCCATGCAGCCCTGGAGGTGGGGGCTAGGGAAGGAAGACTTGATATAAAACAAGGACCCCCCCACCTCCTATCCTCCACACTGTGGTGCTGCCAGCTGGGGTGAGGGGGCCCAGTCTCCGTGGCTGAGGCACCCTCCAGCGTGCTTCCTTGCTGAGCTGAGTGGCCGGCGTGAGCCTTGGACGTGGATGCTTCTTGGTTTGGTTGGTTAGTTTGTTGCTTGGATCTTAACGTCTTTTTTTTTTTGTGATTTTTTTTGTTTGTTTGTTTTTGTTTTTGATTTTTGTCTTTGCCCTTCAAGGTCCAAGAAGAAAACGGCGGAAGCTTTCACTACAACAGAAACAGAAAGGTGGGACTTGCAGTTTCACTGCAGCAATTGCCAGGCCTGTGAGGACCACAGCCCCAAACACTGTCCTAGTGCCTCATAGGTCCCCTCCTCCCAGTGACTTTACATCAAGCCTAGTCCTGGGGACTGGGGTGTGGAGGGCTGCAGTAGCTGTGGCTTTGGCTTAGTAGAGCATGGTGTGGGCTGGCTGACTGCCTGGTGTGTGGATGGATGGGTGGCATGTGGTCTTGAGGGGATAGGAAGGGGTGGGAAGCAAGGGGCAGGGCCTGTGTGGTCAGCCCACCCCAGTAGCAAGGAACCAGGGCACTGGGGGAATGGGGTACAGATCACAACCCGGGGGTGGGAGCCGGTACACTATAGCTGGCCATGCCTAGCTAGCTCTGGCACTTTAGGAGACCTGTGCTTTCTTACCTGGAACACTCTCCCTCTGTGACAAAATAAGGTGGTAGAACCCTGGCCTGTCTGGGTTAACTGTTCTAGAAGCTCAGCCAGCAAGCCCCCACCAGCACCTCCTCCCAGAGCCCTGAACAATGCCAAGGTAACCACAGAGCCATGGTGCTGAGCACTGTACCCATGGTAAATCTGTCCCTGCATTGTCCCCAGGAAGGAGCCATGAGGAAGGGCCTCCCCATGTTCCTCCACCTTCTGAACTGGATCCTCATAAAGAGATGTCTTAGCCCAGGGAGGGGAAGGCAGTGCTATAGCTCAGACAGCACCAGGGCTGCTGGCTCCCCAGCAGCAGGGGTCAGCTTGCTGCTGGGTAGGCATGGGGTAGGGACAAGCAGATGTCAGGGCCTGAGGCAGGGAAACCTCTTCCTGTTTCCTTCTAGGCAGAGGCTGAAGAAGCCCCCATGCTGGTGTGGCTCCCCTCCACCCCCCATGTGTTTGTCATGACATTACTTAGTGGAAACATTGTCAGTACATTGTAATCACAAGTCTTAGTTTAAGCCTGATGGGACAGGGTGGCTATTCCTGTGGCTCACTAGGTGATAGGAGATTGGCACACTGGCAGCCTGTCAATGGGTGGAGGGAACGCTGGCCTCCCTCAACTGCCCAGGCTGTGATGGGTTGGGGTGCACTGAATTTGGGGCAGGGTCAGCTATCCTCTGGTTCTTAGACCTGGGTGGCCATAGTGGGGTGAGGAGGGAGTACTGCCCCCAAGGGGCTCTACTGCTAGTTCTGTGGAGAGGTCTCCTGCCCAGCCTGGCCCCCCACCATGTGCATACCATACCTGGAGTGGCCTGGGAAGCACAAGTCAAACTAGGAACCAAGGGTTCAGACATACAGGGGTGACCAGGGTCAAAGACACACACGCCACCGCGAGTGGGGGACCCCAGCTGGCTGGAGGTAACCTATGCACTTTAGGTCACGATGGTCAGCGGCGTGTTGCTGACCAGGAGGGAGGGCACACTGTCCTCCCGCTGGCTGTGCCTGGCTTTGGGCTGGTGGGTTTGGAGGGTACTAGGCAGTCACTGTGAATGTTGTTAGGGGCTGGGCCTCTTGCTAGTAGGGGGTGAAGCGGCTGTACCCTCCTCGGCAGAGGCTAGCCTGCAACATCAAAGATGAAAAACAGCCAATCAGTACAGCCTTTGGGAAGGGAGGGAAAAAGCAAAAAATGGAAAACAAAAACAAGGAAAAACAAAGAGAAACAGCTATATCCCGTTCATTTCCTTTCCCATAGGGTCTGCCTTGGAGGGGAAGATGGGGGGTTGTCAGGGCAGCAGGAGGGGGCCTGGGCTTATTTCTGAGGGTGGTGGCTTGGGGGAAGGGCACTGGGATCACTAGCCAGCATTGGTCTGGGTGATGAAGTTTGAGATGTCTCAGCCTTACTTCACTGTATCTTTTTCCCGTGTGGGACAGTCTGAATGAAAGCCCCATCCTCAGGGACCTCTGGCTGCTGGAGGCAGCTCCCTCCACACAAGGGTGTAGGGACCTTCTCTTGGAATCCTCCAGCCTTGGTCCTAACAGGAGGGGCTGTAGTTGCTGCCATAGCCCTGGAACCTTCTGGGTCACTGGGGTCCCTGTCCTTCCTACCAGGTCAGTTGGGGCCTGTGCCTCATCCTGCTGGGGGGCTTGGTCATGGAGGCCTGTTCTGTCCCCAGCCCCTGGTCTCCAGCACTGGGAAGACTGAGGACTAGCCTTCCCTGCCCATTGTCTCATCAAAAAAGGGAAGAAAATGCTCAGCAGGGAAAGCCAGGGGGAAAAAAGAGAGTCTCAAAAACAAAAGGTGAAAACACCAGAGGGCTCCCATGGGCATGCTGCACTGGCTGACTGGGGCCATGCTGACCCAAGAGCCCAGCGCATTCATCTGGGGGGGGGGGTCCTGTCCCCATAGATATCTGAGGTCCAAAAGCAAAAAGGGGGGGAGAAAGACAACAAAAACTGGGAGGGAGTTGTGCAAACCAGGGAGATGGAGAAGCAGCAGCCATGCCAGCTATGCCTCCTCCCTCCTTCCCTGCAGAACAGTTTTCATCTTTGATGCTGGATGCCAAGCTAACTGGACATGACATCGACACCCCTTGGGGAGCAGAGGCACAGGTGACAGGGCCACAGGTAGATTCTGCAGTACAGAGAGGGCTGGGCTGTCTGTATCAACAGCTGGACACACGCATACACACATACACACACACATACACACACACGCCTGCAGGAATGTGCCCCCACAACCCCACCACAGTCCCTAGAGGAAGGTGGGCGAGCATCCCCCCCTTCTCAGGAGAGGGAGGGGCTCAAGGAGGAATAATGGATAGCACTTGTTCCCCTTCAATGTGAGGAAGGTGTAAAATGGGTGACACAAGAGGAGTGGAGGCACAGATACCCACACAAGGGAATGCCCAAGCCTCTACAGGAATGTTCAACTGGTTTTTCCTGGGAGAAGAGGGGCTAGCGAAACTTTGTGTTCTGGGATTCAGGATGCTTCCCAGAGGGCCTGACATCTGCAGAGTGGCTGATGACCTGAACATTCTTAGGGGTGAAGAGAAGCGAGCCCCTCTCCCAGCTCAGGCCTAGCCTGGGTCTTCCCAGCACAGGGCCTGCCTACTCTCTAGGCCTGCCAGCCCACCCAGGGCAGTGCCATGCCCTCTTCTGCTCCACTACCCAGAGCCGATGGACCTGGCTCCTTACCATGGTTCCAATGCTGTAGGTGGCTCCTGGGCCAATGGTGTGGTGGTAGGGGTCAGCGGCAGCATAGACTCGGCCATAACTAGGGAGATAACAGGTGCAGCCAGGTGAGGGGCAGCCCCAGGTCTCCCCCCAACACATTTCATGAGTTCTCCTTCTGGCCTTCTTCCCCTGCCTAGAAGGGATTATCTGGAACATGGGGGAACCCTCTCTATAAACTCAGCATGTGCAGAGCCTGCTCAGGGGACACTGAGCCTACATGGGGCCATGTGAAGGAGAAACAGGGATCCTCCCAGAGCTGGCCTGGAGGGAAAATAGCCTGGGTCCCCAGAAAAAATAGGGGACAGAGTGCTGGTAAAGGGTTTCCAAAGAAGGTGGGTGCAGAGACTGGTGATGGCATCATGTTTCCTTAAGGCCCTCCCTAGTCACTCCTGTCACTTTGTGTGTTGGGTGCCAGCCTCTTGGAGCATAGGGCTGGGCCATGGCTGCCTGACACAAAGATGGCTTACAAGAGGCTGTAAGAAAGCCGTGGGCCCAGATGCTTGGCTCCAAGAGGGAAGGTCTAGGGAGAGAGGCTCAGGCAGTGCTGGGGCCAGAGCAGAATGTGGTGCCCCTGCTATTCCCCTGCCTAACACCTCACTTGGCCCTGGGACCCAATCCTTTGGGTATGCTCAAAGACAAGTCCATGCTGGCTCCTTTTAAATAATGTCCACCCTTTAGGGACAGAGGGGCACTTGTGCTCCCTTTCCTGCTGTGAGCCCAAGGGTTCTTCTCTGGAGAATCAGAGTGCCCAGGGCAGATGTGAAGGCCCCACTCTTGGGGTTCCAGAGCTTAGGGCTTTGAGAATCATAGGAATTAACTCTCTGCTCCCCAAGAACTGGAAGGTTCCCATAGGCTCTCTGTGAGGCAAGAAGGAAGTAACTATAGAAGTTGGGGCCTCCCTGGTTCAAAGGAATCTCCAAGCCTGTTTCAGTCTGCTCCCCTCGCCCAGATCTCCCCCAGCAGCAGAGTGGGGATGGCTTCTGTCTGTGATAGTCAGGCCTAGCAGGACCCCAGGTCATCTTCCACCTCCCCTGCCCAACCTGTACCTGTCACTGTAGGCTGCAGTGGCTGCTGCTGCTGGCTGAGCATATCTGTAGGCCGCATAGCCTCCCTGCAGAAGGAGAGGAGGAGAGACACACGGGGCTCAGTAGCGCTGAGGCAGAGAGGCTGTCTGTGGCAAGGCCAGTCTCTACCTTGACTCAATGAGTACTCAGCCTGGGGAGGATGCCCATCCATTCACTCATTCTCTCACTTCTCCATCTGGCTTCAGCATACAGTAGGTGCCCAAAGACCTGCCCCCAGGCCAAGAAGCCCTGACTCTGATGTGGATGAGCACGAGGAGCCCACGGGGAGCTCTGAGTACTAGCCCTGGCATGTAAGCTACTGCCCAGTACACATGTGGGCAGGAAGCCAGTGGGGCTTCCAGTTCAAGAAGAGGCAGGTGCTGGCCATGGGGTCCCACATGGGGTCTGCCCTGGAGCCCTAGTCTCTCTCAGAGTCAAGGTGCTGGGCATGGGGTCCCACAGGGGGCTTGCTCAGCGACCCGAGTGCAGTTAGAGATCTTTTAAATGGAGAAGACGTGGTGCCCCCCTCCCCAGGGACTCACCATCTGACCATAGCTTATGGATAACCCAGACTGGGCTGTGCCCAGGTCCCCAGAGCCCAGCAGTTGTGCAGGTGGGGTTCATTGGCTGCTCTGGACCCCAGATATGGGAGTGGAGTGGCAGGAGTGAGGGGTGGGGGAAGCATGAACCCTGCACTGAAACATACCCTTGTAGCCCCTTTACCCCCTGTGCAGCACTTACATAAATCTCAGCACCATAAAAGCCATCCTGATACACGACCCTGGAAGCAAACGGACAAGAAAGTGGTGGGAACGCTGGAGAAGTGGGGTAGGCCGGCTCCGGTGTCTGCGGAGGGAGGGGGCAGGGTGCCAGCCCTGCCCATGGGACTGGCATTTTAACAAGCGTTTGCTCCAGTGCCCTGTTTTGGTATAACAATAGAGTAACACCCTTGCTGGGCAGCTCCTTTCTCCCCCAAGCCCAGGGCCTGCTCCCTATCCCCTATCCCACCTCTTGGGAGGGAGGGCATGGGCCCCCAGGGGAAATGGGCCAGTTTGGCTTAGATAAGGCCTTCACTGGGGGTTCAGGTGGTAGCACACAGGGTAGAGCTCAAGGACCTGGGTTCAAGCCCCTGATCTCTACCCTCAGGGAGAAGGTTTCATGAGTGGTGAAGTTGTATAACACGTCTCTCTCTCTCCCTCTCCCTCTCCCTCTCTCTTTCTCTCTCTCTCTCCCCCCATCTCCTCCTCCCCTCTCAATTTTTCTCCATCTCTATCCAATAAAAAAAGAAAAAGAAAAAAAAAGTACCCTCACTGAGGGCAGGGGTCAGTGACCCACCCCACACTGAACAATTCAGACAGGGTTCCAGCCTCTGAGCATCCCCTGGGTGCCAGTGACCCTTGGCAAAATCCCCTTGACAATGTCCCCTTGACAGGGTGAGGGTACAGGCAGGAGGTTCTTGTGCTTCTGCCTAGTCGTTCCAGCTGCCCCAGATCTCCCTCCCCACAACTCCTGGGTCTTTCTCTAGTCTCCCACCCTGCGACACTCACCCCCACCCACCATTGCCCCAGGTACTCACGTTCCATAAGCTGGAATGGGAGGTGGGGGCGGCGCAGCCCGAAACGTGTTGTACACTGCCCGGCCCCGGCCGCGTAGGTGTGTGCCCCTGTAGGCAACGGCTGTGCCCGTGGTAGGGTAAGGGAAACCCGTCACTGCAGGAGAGGTGGGACAAAAGGGGACAGTGAGAAGCAAGACCCCGGGATGGTGAGCCCAGACAGGATCCCTGGCTACACCCACCCTGCCCTTCCCCACGATACCCATGCCCTCGCCCACGAGGCAGCGCACACATTGACCCCCACACAAGACCACGCCCCCCCACCCAGCCCCACATCCACGTGGCCACGCCTTCAGCTGTCCAGTATCTACCTGCATAGAATTCAGGCCCATAGACTGCGCCTACCACAGGGTTTAGCTTCCAGCCTAAGACAGACACAAAGAAGGCCAGTTACCACCTCCCCCCTTCTCTGCCCACTGAACTCTGTGCCTGGGAGCCCGGGAGATGCCAGGATGTGCTGCGTGGTGATAATGCAAAGAACTGGTGGGACCCCTTCCTCTACAGTGTGGCAAGCAAGCAAAAGCTGGAACTCAGCCCCTGGGTGCTTTCTCAGATAATGCAGCCCCCAGTCTATCCTGGGCCAATTCCTACCACCCACTCCCCCAATGCAGACACAGTCTGCAGTCTCTGCAGAAGAGAGTGAGACTGGAGAGGGGAACCAGTTACATAAGTGCCTGCAGGCGCACATTGAGGGTGAGGGCTTAGGTTTCCTGCTACTTTTGTACTAGACAGAGCCCAGCTGCCTTCCTGGGAGACCCATGGGGTGCTAAGTCTCTGCAGGCAGCCTCCTCCCAGGTCTGTCCCGAGAAGGCTGCTCCTGCTATGTTTGTTCCACTGCCATCTGTCCCCAGCAGTGGGAGGATGTCTGAGGACCAGGAGGGGGAGGGAAGGGTTTATTCAGTCTGGGTGATGAGGATGATCAGGTCTACCTAGCTCCTGACCATGTACTGCACTGTGCTGCACTCAAAGAGGCTGATGTCACACCCTTGCTACACAGCTGGGTCTACCAGGACTTGGCAACTGGCCACTAGTGTCAGACCCACATCTGGGCCATTTACTGCCCCCCAGCTGTCAGCTGTACTCCAGTCTCTCCCTCCCCACAGGCAAGCCATCAGGCAGACACACCTGTGAGCCCCAAACCTAGGCTCTAATACTCCCACTGCTGGGTGGGTAGCTAGAATACTCTGTCTGGGGTCTCAAGCCTCCTATGGGTGGGGGGTATCACCAGCTCCTAGCCCATCACCCTGTAATGAGTGCACATGTAGTATCTAAACACTTCTGAGGAGATTCTGCAACCCACTAATTCCAGGTGAAGACAGAAAAGCTTTTTTTATCATGTGGGAAAACCTCCAGCCCAAGAATAATAAACTAGACTGTACAACTCCATGATGGCAGAGTTCCACAGCCCCAGAGGCCATGATCCCCCAGTTTCCATCCAGTCACTCTGCTGGGTCCCTCGTAGAGGCTGAATTCTGTCCTCTGGTGGTCTGGACACCTCCCCCTATGCCACCACTTGTTACTGTGACTTCCTGGTGCTCTGAGCCCACTGATAGAGGCAGCCTGGGGGCCCACCAGGGTGGCTGGCCTTTTCCTTTCTCCTGTCATTAGCAACTGCTGGTCCCAGCTGTCCAGCTGGTTTGTTTTCTATAGTAGAAATTTCTTTCCCCAGGTCAGACCAATGACCAGGGCAAGACTCAGGGCCTACAAGCCAAGTAAAGTCCACTCCCAGCCATGTTTTGGCTCTGCTACCTCCCCATAGACACTCAGGACTGGCCCAAGGCTATGCTTGTCACTCCTACCCAGCCCAGCAAAGACTTGTGTAGATGCCACTGGCCCCAAACAACAGACACCCCTGCTTTCCTTCCTGTGCTGGCCCTCATCCCAGATGCACCACCAGGGTGCTTGGGAGGAATCTGAGCATCTGAGAGTTGGATGTAGTCCCCCATTATCAAGTCTACATGGGCCACAGGGCCTCTGCACACCTCAGGTTCTCTGGGAGGAGAGAAAGGGGAGGGCTTGGGGGGAGGGTTCACAGGAAGATCCATCTACCTCCTGCCCCAGGTACCTGATTCCACCTATGGCTGACCCATAGGCGAGAAAGAGAGAGAGAGAGAGCCAGCCAGCCCGAGGGGGTGTTCCCTCCACCTAGTTCCTTCCAGGGAATAAGGAACAAATTTCTCCCACAGGGAAACTCATCCAATGAGCAGGGCCATAGCTCCAGAGCAAGAGAAAAGGACTGAAAAAGGCCCCAGCATTTTTTTTTTTTTTTTACCAGAGCACTGCTCAGCTTTGGTTTATGATAGTGCTGGGGATTGAACCTGGGACTTCAGAGCCTCAGGCCTCTTTGCACAACTATTATGCTATCTACCCCCGAACGCCCCCCCCCAACATCTCTACATACACAAATCAAGGGGCCCCTTCACACTCTGTGCAGCCAGCACTCAGAATGCACAGCTTCCTCTGCCAATACAGCCACCAGCAGACAGCAGGTACGCACACGCAGGGCTTCTCCAGGAGTGCTCACCTAGGACCAGGAGGCTGTCCTTTCATCCCCAACTGTCATACTCCCTCCAGCCCAGGCCCTTTTCTCATGGTTAACAGATCAGTGAGGTGCCACAGGTCTCTGGAGGCCACACAACTTGGGAACATCCAATGCTCTCATCAACTGTGTAGGTGTGAGTGGACAGCTCTCAGATCTTCTCCTGAGTTTCCCCCCACCCCCATTTCCCCAGCTGGGGGAATAGAAACTTAGCATCCAGGAAGGTGGGGCCCCACAGCCTCTCTAGCTGGCAGCCTCTGAAACCTGCTCCTTGGGCCCTGGGCCCCTTACCATTGGTGTAGGGGTTTGAAGTCTTCTTGTTGGTCATAACTCGGGCCGTGGCATTATTGACCTGCCCAGAGAGAGGGAGGGAGAGGATGAGGGGAGCCCCCACCTTCTTTCTGGCTATTGCTCTCCAGCTCTGCCTTGCTTCTCCATGGCTGAGGGTCAGGAGCGAGGTCTGGGTACCAGGGTGGGGCCTATGAGAACCGCCACCAGTAGCCTGGCCCACACCCTTGGGCCACCACAACAGCCTGGTCAGAAGCCTGGGGTCTTTGGCCAAGGTGTTCCCTCCAATTCTTCATGATGTGAAGCTCTTAATCTTCACAGGCTGTCCCCACACACCAAGCACCAGCCTCTCCCTGGCCACCCAGGCTGGCTGGTAGACTCTCTACCAAGTGCTCTTGGGCCCACAGCCAAGTTTCTGGACATAATCCCCCAGAGTCTGTGAAGACCATCTGTGGAGGCAAACAGTCCTGCCCAGCAGGGGATGAGGCTGCAGAGAGGGAACAGGGCACTTTCTAGACATTTGAGCCAGGCTGGGGTGGAGGAGAAAAAAGGAGACCTGAGGTCCAGGGGCTCTGCACTGCAGCCTCAGCCCAGGAGACAGGAAGCAGCTGGGTCAAAGTCAGGTGCCCCTGGGTCTTGGCTTCTGGAGCCTTCCCTCAATTCCTTCCACTTTTGCTTTCATGGGTGCTCTATTAGCTGCTGACCCTTGACTTCTGACCAGCTTGCCTTGCTGGTCCTGGGAACTCAATTCCTGGATCCTAGTGCAGGGAGAGGCTTGGGATGTCGCGGTTTTCCAGTCCTCTCAGCTGCTCCTCTGGGATGGTGTCTCTTGAGGTCTGGCTCAAGAATGTGTCGCTACCAAAGCTCTGGGGGAAGCAGGGTGTGTGATGGAGAGGGCTTGGCCCCCTGAGAAGGGGTCTGTGTAGGGGGGTGGGAAAGGTAAGAGGCTAATGAGTATTCACAACTGGGGCTCAGTCTGGCCCTCAGAGCTCCCAAGCCTCACACACATGTATTCTGAGGATCCTCCCTGTGTTGGGGGGGGGGCTTTCCAGGAAGAAGAGGGAGCCTAGAGGGAGCCTGACTCAGCCCCCCTGGGGTGGCAGTAATGGTGCATGCCTCTCTGCAGGGACACTGGGTAGGGGTGCTGAGGGACAATGACACACTTATCTGAGCACCTCAATTTTCCGTCCCTCTACGATCGTCCCATTCAGCTTCTCCCGGGCTCGGTCAGCATCTGAGCTAGTTTCAAAAGTTACAAACCCAAAACCCTGTGATTGAAGAAAGACAGACGGAAAGACATAGGATGAAAAAAAGGGGGGTTGGGGGGGAGGGCAGGGTTGGAGGGGGGACCGGGGAAGTGGGGAGAGAGAGACAGATCTTGAATCAGGTGAGACGAAGGAGAGAGTCAGGGAGCCCAGCAATATGCTCAGGGGTGTGGGCCCAGGGCAGCACTCTCAGAGACAGGCCAAAGCTATGACAGATACTTACTTGGCCAGGGGTTGGGGTGTCACCCTGACCCCATTTGGGAACCAAGATGGGGCTTTTTGACCCGGAGTGGGAGGGGGCAGGTCTACTCACCTGCACCCAACCCAGGTATCTCTTATTCCCAAAGTGGGAAGCAGGGCTAGTGTATGCTGAGCACCCTCCCAGAATGCCCACCTGCCAGTTTCTCCCCCAAGACTCAGGGCTACCCCTGCCCCAAGAGTTGACTGGGGTGGTGACACTGGCCCACAGGCTGGGCTTGGGTGCAGAGGGGTCCTAGGAGCTTAAGAGAGAAGGAGGTGTCAGCAGCAGCAGCACTGAGAGACATCGGGGGTGGGGAGGGGGCAGGGCAGGGCAGGGGATACAAGCACCCGTGTCACTCAAGGGTCCTTGGGCTCTGAGCTCTCCAGGAAGGAAACGCACATGTCACATGTTAGCCTGGCTGGACCTATAGTCAGCGCTGTAATGCTGGCAGCCTCTGGGCAGCACCCACCTTGGAGCCCCGCTCGTTAAAAATGATCTCCACGTCTAAAATTTTTCCAAATTGCTGCAGAGACAGAGAAGAGATGGGGAGACAAGACAGGGAATGTCAGCAGACAGAAGAGGGTTCCCTGCTGGCCCTACATGCCCACAGAGTCAGTGGCCTGTTCTCCCTGTGGGCTTCTGGCCAGCAAGGGGACACTAGCCCACTAAGGAGCTGGGACCCTCATTCACACTAAACGGCATAGGAGCTCTGGCTGGGCCCCTCCCCAAAGTGGGGCCCTGGAGTATGACACAGAACCCAAGGCGGGGTAGCAGGGGTGAGACTGCTGAGGCAGCACTCTTGGGGAAGGTGGGTCTTGAGTCTGAGATGGGAAGGAGAGATACCAGGAGGAAGGGGCTGAAGTAGGTCCAGACATGTGAGGGGACCTATCCAGTTCTTCTTCTAGCGTTTGCCCTTCTTCCGTAGCCAGTCAACAGCGTCAGGTTGAGCCTGATGTAAAGTTTTGAGACCTCCTTTGAATCTGGAGAGGTGGCAGTCGTTGACTATGTGGGTCATAGTCTGTCTGTAGCCACAGGAGCAGTTTGGGTCATCTCTGGCTCCCCAGCGTGGGGCATGAAAGCAGTGACTGTCCCCAGAGGGATGCACTGGGCAGTCAAGTCCTGTGCTCTGCCTGCCCATCACTGGCCTAGACCAGCCATCATGCTGGCCCATGAGAAAACAGACATGTGGACCAGCCCAGTGGTGATGCAGAGCCTGTGTGAGGTGTCCAACATGTGGAGCTAACAGTTTTGTTTCCCCCTGAACTGTCAGGGAAGTGTCAGGTGGGTGGTAGGAGGTGTGGAGCCAAGGACACAACTGCAGCTCCTAGCAGGTGCTGCCGAGCATAGGGTGTGCATACCAGGTGAAGAGTGAGGCAGCCGGCGCCCAGGTGTGAAACCCATTGGGGTCTGCTGGCAGGGGGCCCTGTGAGGTGATGGGGGTGGGCTTCACCTGGGGTGGGTCACAGGCTCAGAGAGGGGTTGCTGCTGCCCAAGACGGGCTGAACCTTCTGATGGCTGTAAACCCCACCAGCAACAGTGGTCTAAACCTCTGGTCAATCCAGTGGGACCTAGATCCCCAAAAGGCTATCGGGGGGAGGTGAGGCTGGGGAGTCCATGGGAGGGCCAGGACACCTCCTGCCCACCCAGATTCCGTCTGGGTGAGGGGCCAGGTCAGAGGAAGGCTGGGGTCAGGGGTCAGGCAGAGTGAGGGGTAGAGTTTTGGGGGCTAGCAGGAGGAAGGGAAGACTCGGGTCTGAGGGCTGGCCTGCAGGGTCTCACAGTTCCCTGCATCCTCAAAGCTGGCACCCTATAGGGCCATCTGGGACCCCAGCAAAGATATGTGCTCTCACACTGCCTGGTGCCCCCATCTTGACCCTAGCTCCCAGGAGAGGCAGGGCCTGGGTACCAACTGCTGGGGGGCCAGCAAGGAAAGCCCTTGCAGGTGCCCTTTGAGGGTACAGTAGCCCTGCATTCTGATGGGGGAGGGGCAGCAGAGTAATCAGTTCACTGGTACAGCCAGGCCTGAGCCTAGGGTAGGGGAAGGAACCCCCTGGGGCAAGAAGCCACAGCAGAACCAAATGATAGGAGCCTTTGGTCCCACCCCACCCTGTGGGCGCAGGTCAGGAGCCAGGACTCAAGGTGTGAACTTTGTGAGGGAGAGGAGAAGGATATGGGTGTGCTTGGCAGTGAAAACTGTGGGGCTGGGTTTTGCAGGGAGGAGGGAGTGGGAGCTGCACACTCACCCCAAACATTTGCCGCAGGTCGGGGTCCCTGAATCGGAAGGGGATGTTCGAGATGTGGAGCCTCTTGGGCTGCTGCTTCTCTGTGGGGTCTGAGGTGTGCAACGGCTGGTTATCTGTCTGGGCTGCCTCATCCGTCTGCTGGGGGGAGAGGACCAGCTGAGTCAACCCTGGAGGAGGTGGGGTCTAAAGGCCAGGCAGGCCCTCCCCCGAACCCCTTTGGCTCCCCTATCAGGGAGGAAAACCCAGTGTCTCAACAGGGAGCCCCCATCTCCAGGACCAGGCCCATTGGATCCCTGATGCCCCCAGTTCCTCCCAGATCCACCTGTCCACACAGCCTCAGTAGCCCCTCAGCTCTGACCTGGTTCTGAGAATAGGTATTTGACCAACCCTGACAGTGCAGAGGAATGCCACACAACTTTAGAACCCTGCTGAGAATGGGGGCTCAGAGCCCACCTTTTCATGTAAGGGGTGCTGGACTGAGGGGTCACTTGAAACTGCCTAGTGCAGATGGCCAAGTCCAGTCCTTTGTGGTTCTCACCAGGGGCCCAGATGCAGGTGAACAGAGGGGCTCAGAAGCAAAGCTATGGCAACGGGAGGGACCCACATCCATGCCACTGCCCTGGGAAGAAGGTCGGCATGGTGAGCAGATCTATTTGGGCACAGATGCATGCCCTACAGGGGGTGGCCTGGACCCATCCCTGTGGCAGTCCAGTGTCAAAGGCATGCAGCCTTACCAGCACCAGCTGGGTGAGTGGGCAGCTGATACCCTGGGGTCAGCTCACTGCAGTCTTGATGCAGGGCCTTTGGCCACCTATGCCACTGATGGACACATCAGGACCTGGGTGACCAGCCCATTGGCACCTACCTGTGCCAGTCTCAGTTCTCAGCCATGGGTGCCCATTGATGAGGGTGGGCCTGGGGATCTGATGGCAATGGAAGGCTAGGTCACCAGAGAGCCAACATCAGTTGTGTCCAATGGGGACCTTCAGGCTTTTCTTGGGGCCACTGTCCAGTTCACGAACTGGGTCTGCACACTCAGCTTGAGTCAGGACCCCAGCTGAAGCCACCCATTCTGAGCCTTTCATTTATCCGCCGTGTGTGTGTGTGTGTGTGTGTGTGTGTGTGTGTGTGTGTATTTAATACTCCCACTTTGTTTTCCTCTCCCACCTTTTTCTCAGGTAGCCTGAGTGCTACTGTTGATGCCCACTTACTGATGACTATTTTGTTTGGCCTGCCCATCAATTTTATATCCTTGTCATTTTCCTCAATTTCTTCCATATCACATGATCCCCTTGAGCTCCTTCCACTTTGCTGCAAATGGCAAAACTCCATCTTTTTTATTGCAGAAGAGTAGTCCACTGTGCAGTTACCATGACTTTCTACTGCAGCCATCTATCAGTGGACACTTTGTCTCCTTACTTTAGCTACTGGAATACCACAACAAACACTGGGCTGGCTCTAACACTGTGTGCTATGTTTACACACAAGTTCCCAGAGGCTTTTACTGGACTCTGTACAAATAAATTTCCATTTCCAAATGCTGGTGGCCTTGGTCACCCTGTGGCCTGAGGAGCAGAAAGGCTGGAGTACACAGAGACCTAAGCATGAAAGGAGAGATGTCAGAGTGTGCATCCCAGGGAAGTCTCGGCATGGCTTGGTGATGACACCTTCCAGTGCTTAAGAGGGTGAGTGGGGGAGGTAGCTACCAGGCCTCTTGTTGCCTGCCCAAGGCCACAGAGAGTCTTAGGACTCCAGTGTGCCCTTGATGGCCTTTCTGGTTAGTCTTTCTGGAAGCATGGGCCCTGAGAGGCTGTCACTAACATTCCTAGTAGGCAAAGAGACTGAGAGCACCTTTACTGAGAGCCAGTCCTATGACTGTGATCTAAAGATTGTGGTCTAGAGTTCCTCGGGTGACTCTGTCCTCCCCTGTGGCACCCCCAGAATCCATGGTGGGTTTATAGTCACCATCTCCTCTTTCACTGGGGACCCAGATGACCTCTGCCTTGGAAGTATGGTCTTTGGAGTGTGTGTGAGCCCAAGCTCTCCTGCCCTGCTCTTGGGGTACCCTGTGCCCTGGTTTGAGGTTGCAGGTGATCCAACAAAGACCTCCCAAGCACCCCCAGGATGGGAAGGCCTGGGACTCTTTTAGAGTCTGGCAAGTCACCAGATGTTTTTGGGGGTTCACAAACAGGAGTGACCCCCAAAATTTGACTAGTGGGATCCACGGCTTGACAGGGAGGTACTCTGTATCCCTGGTGCTCCTGGGTCCCAGTGAGTGATGAAGAAAACTGGGTTTGGGAATCTAGCTTGGAGGAAGGCATACAGTGATGATTCTGACCACGAGAGGGCAGCAGTCAGCACAGCTAGGGGCAGAGAATGAAACCTTCTGAGAGCCATGAGCTGGAAGGACCTGGGCTAGGCACTCCTGTTCTGTCCCCAATAGCAGAACTGAGTCCACAGTGTGTCTCTGAGCTCGTCCAAAACATCATAGGGCAGGTGGAAGGAACAAGGTTGTGGGGTATGTGCAATGAGCCCATAGTGGAGCCAGAGGGCCTGGGGAAGGAGTTGTCTGCATGTGGCCTTGGGCCATCTTTTCTCAAGCTCTTCAAAGCCTGGAGGCACATGCATTTCTGGGATGATGTAATGGTCTGAGCAGTACTTAAAGCCACTGCTCACACTGGAGCCAGTAGCAGGTAGCAGGTCTGAGTGTCACCTTGGGGATGTGGGGAGAGCTTGAGGGCTCCTTTCCAAAGCTGCTCCTCTCAAGTTGCCAAAGCCTGTTAACCAGAGTGCAGAGGCCACACAGCTCCTGCGGGCAGCTCTGCTAACACTGGTCACCATGGCTGAGTAGGAGAGAACCCAGAGCTTGGCCTGCAAGGGAAAGGGCTCAGAGACACTCTGGCTAGCCTGGTGGTGAGCAAGGAGGCCTCTGCAGCAGCTCTGGATGTCCTCTGTCTTCCTGTGAAGCAGGTGCCATCTACCCAAGTGTCCCTAGCCCTGAGGTCCTTTGAAGAGAGAGATTCATAGACCATAACCCTGACCCCTGGAGGACCAAGATGAGGCCCAAGCCAGAGGCAGAAAGGCTGAGGCTTCCTGGTTATCTGGCCAGGGGCCCTGTGGCCTGGGCAACTTTTCCAGGGCAGTGCTGGCCCAGGTGGTGGGGATTCTTCCTGGCTCCTGCAGGCCCTCTTCAATGTTCCAGGGAGTCCTCTTCTTTGCACCCCAGTGCTGATGCACTGCTGGAGGAGGGATGACTATGTCCTGGTGGCCCAGGGCACCAAGGGTGCCCCACTGCATGTCCTCTTCTGCCTCCTGCACTTGCTTCCAAGGGATCTCTGGGGCACCTAAGACCATCATTTGTTGAGGGAGCAGCAGTGGAGGTGTGAGCAGGTGCATCTGTCTTCACAGTCCACAGAAAGGGAGGTACTGGCAACTGTGACCCCTCTGCTGGCTGCCCACTTGGGTCTGGGAGGAGGTTCTGATGGGCTCTTTCCCCAGGGATTATGGTGAAAGGAAGAGCCAGAAAGGGCCAGTGATAACTGTCTACACAGCACCCTGGTAGCTGGGCCAGAGGAAGGGAGCATGTGAGGGAGCACCATCAGGGGATGCCATCCACCTGCCATCCAGCTCATGGTGGTTCACATGAGCACAGGACCAGGGGTGGCAGGAAGAGCCCAACACTAGAGAAGCAAAGAGGGAGACCCATGGAACATGCAGGAAAAGGTAGAGAAGGGCAGGGTGGGGTGCCAGCACCTTGTGTGGCAGCTGCCTACCCCAGGCACCAGCTCAGGGCATCCTGGGAAGCGCCTGTACCATGACATGCTCCCTCTCTCTCGGGAACCCTTGGAGAAGTGCAGGGCTCAGCGCTTTCTGCTCAGGAGCTGCATTACAACCACATAATTGAAGCTATCTGACTGGAGTGTGGCCAAGCAGGTAGATTACAAGTGATTAGAAATGCTGGGGGCGCCTGCAACCTAAGATAGCAGAAAGGCCCAGCCAGGCCCCACCCCAGTGTGGCCCCTGGGATATTTCAGGCCAGCCCAGTCCTCCTTCCTAGGCCCCCCCCCTTGCCCCACAGGTCCACAAGTAGGTCACAGGCAGCTGAGGACAGACTCCCTGACCAGGTGAGTTAGCTGACAGGAGCTCAGAGTAGCTGGGCAGGTGGGTGGGTTGCAGCTCCATCCCACTGTGCTAGAAGCTGCTCCCTGGAATGTTCAGGGCCCAGGGTGCTGAGGAGCTCCAGGTTTGCAGCTCTTCTGGGGGTGAAGCCTCTGTGGGGACCTCTCTGGGCAGAAGTCCCCTCACAGCACACACCCCTGCAGCCCCAGGTCCTAAGACCCCTTACCGGCACAGTCTGGGTCCCTGCGATGGGCTGTGTGCTGGGCTCGGGTCCGGGCTGCTCGGGATGGGTCTGTGCTGGTGTGTATAGGGTCAGGCCATGCTCCGGGGGCACCGGCGTCTGGCCTGAGTACTCCTGTGGGGGGTGTGGTGGAGGGGGGACGTACTCGGCAGGGATGCCATTCTGTGGTGGAGGTGGGTACTGGGCAGGGGGGTAGGGCTGGGCCATCTCTTCAGGTGGAGCCGTGGTGTCCTGACTTCCCTGCAGGGAGAGAGAGCAAAGCTGGTTAGACTATGAGTCTATGCCCAGAGTCTGGGTGCACCCACCCAGTGGGGGCAGAAGTGTGGGCTGCATTTAGTGGGGCCTCTAGTGGAGTCTTCCCAGCACCACAGCCATCTCAGAGCCCAAGGAGGTGCCTACCAGGTGGGCATAGCAGTCTGGAGTGAGATCCTGGGCTGAGCCCACTTTCATTTTGTTATTATTATTATTATTGTTGTTGTTGTTGTTACTACCATGGCTAGAGGTGGAACTCAGTGTCTACACAACAAATCCATTGCTCCTGGTAGCCATATTTCCCTTTTATTCTTTTCTTTTACTCACTAGACCAGAAAGAAATTGAGAGGGGAGAGGGAGGTAGAGAAGAGAAAGAGAAACACCTGCAGTGCTACTTCATCACTCATGAAGCTTCCCCTTTGCAGGTAGGGACCAGAGGGTTGAACCAGCATCCTGCATATGGTAATATATGTGCTTAACCTGGTGCACCACCACCTGATGCCTATTTATTTTTCCAGAGTTCTGACTTAAGGTGGTGGAGGGGACTGAACCTGGGACCTCAGAGCCTCAATCATGAGTGTATTTTGCTGAACTACTATGCTATCTCCCTTCCTCAATTTCACATACTTTTTAGACCATAGTACACTAAAGGTACTTTCTTTTTAACTCTCCTTATTTACCTGTTTCATTTTCTGATAAATGCAGACCCACACAACTGTCCAACACAGCACAGTGAGCCTGTCCCCTGCACCCAATCAAGCTATCAGCACCAGGAAACCAACAGAACTTAGCTGTTTGTGACCTGCCAGACCCCTTTTCTCTGCCCTCTTTTCCTCAGTGAGGCTGAGGACACACTCATAGCCCATGGGGAAGGGGCAGTGAACCTGCAGGAGTGAAGCCTGAGTCTTCACCTACAAGGCTAGCCAACACAGGGAGGTATAGAAGCTTCTAATCCTTCTCAGCACCTCCCAGAGCTGAAGAGCCCTCTGGCCTGGAGAGCAAGACAATCAGTGGCACAGGTCCTCGGCCACCAAATATGCTTCCTGCAATAGGGACTGAGAAGCCCCCACACCCTCCAAATTCATGGGCTGTAGTTCTTTTTTCCCCTTATATTTATTAATTTATTCCCTTTTTTTGCCCTTGTTTTTTATTGTTGTTCTTATTGATGTCATCATTATTGGATAGGACAGAGAGAAATGGAGAGAGGAGGGGAAGACAGAGAGGGGGAGAGAAAGATAGGCAGCTGCAGACCTGCTTCACCACTTGTGAAGCAACTCCCCTGCAGGTGGGGAGCTGGGGGCTTGAACCAGGATCCTTACACTGGTCCTGGGACTTTGTGTCACCTGGACTTAACCCACTGCGCCTAACTCCCGAGCTGTAGTTCTGGTGGGAAGTTCCTTGGGCCCAGGGAAGGGCCTGGGACCTTCATGGAGTCATAAAGGAGGCAAGCAGAGGCAGGGCTGGCTTTCCCCAGCCCTGCCATTCTCTCAGGATTCAATGCCCCATCTACACTCCCTGCACCCAGCCTTCTGGGATGTCTGTCTAGGTGGGATGGAGGCTAGGTGACTCTGCCCTGTCCTTTTTCTCATTCCCCAATTCCTGCCCAGTGCCTATTACCCCAGTTCTAGGGAGGGGGATCTCCTGAGGTCCATGACCAGAAACCTAGTCCTCATCCCTTCCCTTCCTCCCCTTTCCCCCTGCCTCTACAGGACCCCCACACCTGGAATCATACCACATGTACACTCAGACTCTTGAATATTTGTGCCTCCTAGAGGTGCCCACCTCATTGTCACAGCGCCCATAAAGCCCATTGCCACCCTCCTCTCCAAAGTCCTCAGTGTGTCCCCAGCTTCCACTGACAAGATGCATCTCCCCCAAGACAGAGATGGGAGATCCTCTCCCACCTGCCTTGTTCTCATCCCAGCTCACCCAGCTCTCACTTTCCTGGCCCTTCTGGACTATCCCTGCAGGTCCAGGACAGACATCTGGAGCCCAGGTGGTCAGGGAGCTGCAGGGCATGAGGACCAGGCAGTGACTGTATCTGATGGGGTGAGAAACAGCTGTGGATGGGACAAATGGGTACATGTGTGACATAATGACACATTGGGACACATGACCTTGCTTAACTCACTCCACCTGTGAGCACAACATGAACACACCCCCATCTCACATCTGGTAAGATGAATGCATGGCCACTATGACTTGTCAGGTCTACCTGGGAGTGGCCAGGACAGCAGTTGAGAGTACCAGCTCCCCCGCCTCCCCTGGTCTTCACAAGAGGAGGTCTCCCAGCTGAGCAATAAGAGTCTGGACCCTAAGAGGCACAGGCAGAACTTTCCTCTCTGCTACTAGGTACCCTGGGCCCTGTTTACTGTCTGTGACTAGGTTCCCCATATGCACAGCTCATCATGTTGTTCTGAAGTAGCAAGCGCAGAACAAGGCTCAGGGGACTCTGCTTCTCCTACACCCCCTCCTATAGGTGGCCATGATCCTGGGTGGCTCTTTCTGGCTGCATATCACAGCCCCTCAGGATGCAGCCCAGAGTTCCCTGAGCACATGTAAATGAAACACAAGGATGCATTGGATCGACCTTCTCGTGGTGCATCCCGTGAGTACCCATTCACTGGGGAAACTGGCGATCCTTCCTAGCCGACTGAATCCACATGGATCCCAGTCACTTTCAAAGCCAGCAACAAGCAGCTCCTGACAGCTTTCAACCTGACCTGTTGACTGGCTACGGAAGAAGGGCAAACGCTAGAAGAAGAAAGGAGGCAGGTACAACCCTAGAAGATGTGAGAATTGCTCAGGACACAGGGCTGAGAGGGAGGGTTAGCATTTCCTCTCCTGCCTTATTTTTTTCTCATCTGCTAGGTCAGAGTTGGTGAGGGGCTGGGTTTTGTGGCAGGAACCTAGTTGAGTTCCCATAGCCTCACAGCTTGTAAACATGCCTGGCTTCCCAGGAAATTGAGAATTTCCAGAGCAGGAGCCCTGCACTCACCACCATCTGCCTTAGGCACAGCACTCTGCCTTAGGACTTCTCTCTGCATAGTCTCTGCTCCGGGATGGATGGTGGATGGGCAGGTAAGTGGGTGGATGGAAAAATGGTAAAGGAAAGGTGGAGATGTGTCTGAATGGTCAAAGTACAGTGAAGGGATGCAGGAACAAGTGGAAGAAAAGAAGACTGGATGGATGGAGGGATGGATGATAGGTGAATGAATTGGGTGGAAGAATTAATAGAAGATGAATATATGGAGGCCAGGTGGTGGTGCACCTGGCTGAGTGCACTTTACAATGTGCGAGGATCCAGTTTCAACCCCCTGGCCCCTACTTGCAGGGGGAAAGCTTCACAAGTGGTGAATCAGGGCTGCAGGTGTCTCTCTCTTCCTCTCTATCTCCCCACCCCTCCAGATTTCTCTGTCTCTATCCAATAAATAAAATAATTTTTTAAAAAGATGGATGAATGGTGGATGAATGATGGATGAAAGGAAGACAGGTGAACAGATGGGTAGATGAACAAATGGAGGGGTAGGTGGGTGTATAGCTGAATGGACCAGTAATGAATAGTAGGTTTAAGTGTAGAGACCAAGGTCAAGTTACCATCCCTCCCTCCATAAATGAGCTCCTCTCTCTTGGTATCACATTGGTCTGACAAAACCAGTGAGATCCAGACCACAGACCAGACTGCTGGACAAAAACAGCCATTCTGTGTTGGAGACCCTTGGTTCTCCCCCCCCTTGGTTCTTTTAATACTCATTTCTTGATGTTGAATAAAGATAGCCCTCTGAGATGTGTGTCCATCTCCAGATTTCTTGATTCTACTGGCAAGAATCTCTGAAGATTTTGCTCTCAACCCTGAGATGATAATGGGATCCAGGATCTTGGCTTCTGGTCTCCGCATTATGCAGCTGAATATTCCAATAATTCTAAATGATTCACTCAAGAGCTCTGGACACTGGCCCAAGAAGGCCCACCACTGTCACGGACAACCACTCCTTGGGACCCCTCTCTCCTATTCTCTATTACTCTTATGTTTGGTGACATCCTTGCTTTCTTGTTTCTGTAGAAAATAGAAGAGAATGAATGGCCTTCCTGCTTCACAGCCTATCCTCTGTCCTCCCTCATGTCTGTCATGATTGCCTCTGCTCTGTCTGTGACCAATTACTTTGACTGTACATCCAGGTCCATCCCTTCTCACCAATATCCTCATGGTAATCTCTCCCATGGAAGCAAAGAGACAAACTCCAGTCCTGGCCCTACTGGCCCTGAGTCTACAAGTTCTAATCATTATCTCCTTGTAGAGCAGATGCCCAAGGGAGGTGCCTAGCTCAGCAACTCTGCTATCACTTAATCCCTCTTTAATCCAGCTTTCCACAGGACCACCTTCCTCAGGGTTTCCCCTCTACCATGCTGAAAATCCAGTTCTTGTCTGACCTCACCCTCAGCAGTGTCAAAGGCACTGAACACAGTGTTCTCTAGAAGTACCTTCTCTTGTAGACAGTAGATAAAGCACCAGGCTCACCAGCATGAAATCCTGGGCTTGATCCCGAGCACTTCATGTGCCAGAGTGGTGCTCTAATCTCCTTTTTCTCCTTCTCTGTCTCTCATAAATAAATAAAGATGGGGGGAGAGCAAATAAAAGTACTTTCTCTTGCTTTTGGTTAAACCACTCTCTGTTGGTTCTCTGGTTTTTATCAAAGGGGTGGGGTTATGTAAAGAGACTCAAATGCCTGAGTTCCAAAGTCCAAGGATGAATCCCTTGCACCACCATAAGACAAAGCTGAGTAGTGCCCTGGTAAAAATAAATAAATAAATAATAAAATTCTTCTACATAAATAAAGAAAATAAAAATAAATAAAATTCTTCTACATCTGTATTACTGGTTCCCTGGCATCTCCTCAAAGCTCAGTCCTTAGCCTCTGCTCCTCTCTGGATACACTCCCTACCTAAATGCTCAAACTTAGAATTCTCATTTGTCTGTTGATCACCTCTAGTTATCTGTCTCCATCTGGACTTCTCTTCAGAATCCCAGATGTCTTCCAGCAGGCTGCAATTGGCTGCCTAATATCCAATTCAAGCCTGACCTATCCTCCAAGGGACTCCTGCTTCCCTTCCCAGTGAACCCCCAAACCTACCTCTCTCTCTCACAGTCCCCACTCAACTGTAAGCTTGATGCATTTTTTGTCACCAGGGTTATCCCTGGGGCTCAGGGCCCACATGACTCCACCACTCTTATGGCCATTTTTATTTCCTCTAGAACTAAGAGAGACAGAGAGGAAGAGGAGAGGAGTTATGCCACAGCACCACTCCACTGTTTGTAAAGCTTCCCCTCTGCGAGCTCTCCCATGTGGTGGTTGGGGACTTGAACCTGGGTCTTCATGAATGGTAATAACAAGAGTGGCAACCCAGGAAGTGGTAAATGTTACAAGTCAGGCTGAATCTGGCCTAGGAGAGCCTGTGGTAGACATCTGTCATCACACCACACTTGATGTCTTCAAAACACCTGCAGTTGCTTCCTGGGGGGGCGGGCCGGCAGGCTCTGTAAGTGATGGTGCCTGTGTCTACCATCTGCCCCCTCTACACTTTTATCCCCAGATCTGAGGCTAAACCGGTGGGAGATGATTCCACTCCTACAAACAGCCTTTCTTTTTTCTCTATTCTTGATAGAGGTTAAGAGACAGAGAAATAGAAAGAGAGACACCTGCAGCACTGCCTCACCATTTGTGAAACTTCCCCCCTCCCCCTTGCAGGTAGGGACTGGGGACTTGAACCTGGTGAGAACAACTCCATTGCCCCCAGCTTTGGGGTTCATCTCTGGCTGAGGTCCCCACTGCTCAATCTCTAGATACCTCAGTAGACACTCTCCCTGTGAAGGGACCTGCCTTGAATTCTAGAGTATGGAGTCCACTGCTCTTGCTGGGACCCTATCCAGAGTGACTGGATGGGAACCTTACCTAGTCCCAGGAGCAGATGGGAAGATGCTCTGAGCAGGGGGTGGCTGCGCCATGGAGGAGAGATAGAGGAGATCCGGAGTGAAGAGGGAACACAAATCTGTATTCGCACGGGCACCTCAGAGTTGGGTGAAAGCGCAGTGGTTCGGGCCATGTGGAGCTAGCAAAAATGGCAGCCTTACACAGCACCCTTCCCTGCATCTAATTACCGAGGTGAAGAGCGGGCAAGAGAGAGAGAGAGAGCCAGAAGTAGGAGGGCTTTATAGAGCAAAAACCGGGAGTGACGAATCGGGATAGGATTGGTTGGGAATATAGTATTAACTCTCATGGGAACTGGCAATAACCTGAGGGGACAACATGGTGGCTGTGACTGCATCTGCACAATTTCCCAGCATCTCCCCCTTTCTTTTTATCTAATGGCCACAGTATAGGAAATTTAGAGTGGAGCAGGCTTAAATGTTTTTAAGGAATGCCATGCTCAGGTGGGCCCATGGACTTCAGTGGTGATGGCACCCTTGACAGAAGGATAAAAACAGCAGCACGCCCCCCCCCACTGCAGATGACCCTGAACTTGGCCTTCTCTCCTGTCCACAGAGGGGAGGAACCCTACTGCCCAAGGCAGGGCCTTTTTCTTTTCACTTTTTTTTGCCACCCAGGTTATTGCTGGGGCTTAGTGCCTACATGATTCACTGCTCCCAGCAATCTTTTTTTTAAAAAAAGTCTTCCTTTTTTTTCACTGGAGGATGAGAAACAAAGAAATGAGAGAGAAAGAGAGAAAGAGAGAGAGAGAGAGAGAGAGAGAGAGAGGCAAACAGGCAGATACTTGAAGCACTGTTCCACCATTTGAGAAGGTTTCCCCCTGCAGGTGGGAATTGGGGGCTTCAATCAGGTCCTCACATTATCACTCTACTGAGTGAGCTACTATACAGCCCTGCAGACCCATCTGTGTGTGTGTGTGTGTGTGTGTGTGTGTGTGTGTGTGTGTTGGGGGGGTGTTTAATGGTTTACAATACAGTTGTTGGCACATGGGTACTATTTCTCATCTCTCCAAATTAGGTGTCTGCAAAATACTCTCACCCCAAATTAGGTCCATCATCGTCTACCAGGAGCAGAAAGGCCTCTCTCTCCTCCTTCTCTCTCCCTGTCATCCTTCCCCCAGAGTCCTTTTCTTTGGTGCAACACACCAAACCAAGTCCAAGTTCTACTTTCTGTTTCCTCTTTCTGTTCCTGTTTCTTAACTTCTGGCCATAAGTGATATCATCCCATATTCATCCTCCTCTTTCTGGTTGATCTCACTTAACATGATTCCTTCACATTCCATCCAAAATGAGGAAAGTGATTTCATCATTCTTAACAACATAGTAGTATGCTGTTGTGCATGTATACCACAACTTATTCAGCCACTCATCTATTGTTGGATACCTAGGTTCCTTCCAAGTTTGAGCTCTTAGAAGTTTACATGGATATAAACTTCCTTAGGAATTATAGGGTCATAGGGTCTGTTCACTTCTAGCCTTTTGAGAGTTTTCCACACTGCTCTCCACAATGGTTGGAACAATTTACATTCCCATCATCAATGAAGGGGGGTTCCCTTATCCCCACAACCTCTCCGGCATCTGTTGTTACTGTCCTTTATGATGTATGACATGCTCACAGAAGTAAAGTGGTATCTCATTGAGAGCTACCATCTTTAAGAGCTAAGACACTTCCGTCCAAGTGTCCCCACCCACCACAGACCCAGGGCCGAATTGCAGTGTCTCGTGGTCATCCAGCATGCTGTGGTGCCGCCAGGGGTGAGTCTCTGAGTATGAGGGGACAGACAGGGCAGAAGGCTCATGGGACAGTGGCACAGAGCCCTTCATTCTGAAAGGCCCTGTTTTGTGTGTCCCCCACCAGGCCTGCTCCCTGGCCCATAGCCCCTCCAGGATACTTAGAAAGAGGGCAACAATCTCCCTTCCCCAATTTGTAGACCCACTCACTGGGTAGGAATGGACAGCCCCTTTGTAGCCATACCCCAAGTCACCAGCACACATGGACCCTCTGCTTCCAGACATGGGAATCCAGAGGACACATAGACTGCCCCCTGTCAGTGGATTGCTTCTCATAAACTCAGCCTAATAACGCTCCCAGGACACGAGAAGGCAAATCCTTGCTGTCTCTTCAGAGGGGAAACTGAGGCACAGATGAGTAGGAGGAGTCAGTCATCCAGATACTCCCCTGGTCACTGTGACAGGGTTGGGGGGGGGCGGCATGGAGGCTCACTGTGCCTGGAACCAGATGAACAGGCATCAGTTTCCTAAGTGGGGGTTGGGAGGCTGGGGGACTCTCCAGTTAGGGCTGAAGATCATTTTATAAGAAACCAGAGCACTACTCTCCTCTGGCTTATGGTGGTGCCAGATACCGAATCTGGGACCTCTGACCCCAGCTATGCAAGTCCTGTGTTTTAATGTGTTGAGCTATCTTCCTGACCTTAGTCAGCCACTGAAGTAAAGAGTGGGGCCAGGGAGCGGCACATCGGCAAAACACATATATTACCACAAGCGAGGACCACCAGCCTGAAGAGACCTCTGAACCCCCCCCCCCCACTGTAGCCCTTCCTGTCCTGCAGCTAGGCAGGCTAGCCCGGGCATGACCTCTGGCTGTTGGAAAATGTGAGTTCAAGTCTGCTGGTGAAAGCTGAGCCAGGGACACTGTGCCCTATCACAGAGCTGCACCTGTGACCCCCAAATTTTAGGGAGAATCGTATAACTGGCTGTGATGGCAGGCAACATGTAACCTGCAGACAAGGTGGACTAACCTGCCCTGTGTCCTTGACAGGCTTGCCCTCTACCCACAAGGCAGCTCCTGGAATAGTCTGCCAGAAAGCCTGTCCATGTGTTCAGCAGAAATCTGCCTTCTGGAAACTTCTACCCCGCTCCGGACTTGACCTTAACACTTACATGATCACAGTACATGGATTCTCTACTTGCTGACCGCTGATCCCTCAGCCCCACACTCCAGCACCTGAGAGCAGATAAGAAGCATCTGGCTCTGAATCATAACCCTGACTGTGGTGAGAGTACCAACTCCAGTACACTTTCCCTCTCCAGGCAACACCACCCATAACACAGGAGGGTCCCATGACTGAGCCTGCCTGGGGCAAGGGGGCCCTTGGAGGAGCCAGAAAGAGCTAATAAAGCAGGATGATAGCATGGTGGGAGGTCTAGAGGATCAGAGAGGTGAGATAAGAGGGGTGGACAATAATGTGAGGAACAGGAGCACCACATACTTGGAGGCAATGTCCCTATTCCCTTTTGCTTCTTCCTTTTTGCTTGTTTGCTTATTTGCTTTTCTTTTTTTTATTTCATGGGGCAGAGAGGAATAGAGAGGCAGGGTGGAGAGAGGAGAAGTACTGCTCCACTGCTCTTGAAGCTGCCCCCTCCTTAGGTGAGGACCAAGGACTTGAACCCAGGTCCTTGCTCATGGTAATGTATATGTTTTTCCAGATGTGCCACCACCTGGCCCCACTCTTTACTTCAATGGCTGACTAAGGTTGGGAAGATAACTCAACCCATTAAAACACAGGACTTGCATAGCTGGGGTCAAAGGTCCCAGGTTCGATATCTGGCACCACCATAAGCCAGAGGAGAATAATACTCTCGCCTCTCTCTCTCTCTCTCTCTCCCTCTCTCCCCCCCCTCAACAAATCTTCAAATTATGAACGAGGGGTCAGAGGAGGTGGTTTAGCATATGCCTTGTATGCCCAAGGCCCCAATGTTTTGGGAAGGAAAAGAAGATACTGTCAAAAAGGACTAAGGGCTCATTAAGGTGGGACAAATGATAGTGCCAGGGAAGAAGCTGCACCACTGCCTCTCTGTCTAGGCAGGTCTACTCACATTCCTGCCACACAATCAGCTGGTTTGGTTCTGGGAGACATTCTGCTGGGGCTGAAGATACACTGGCTACAGCAGCACAGTTTTCTGAACATATCTGAGAAGAATGGAGCCCAGCCCTATGCACTCACTGGAGACCCTGCCACTGGCATCCCAGAGCAGGGATGGGAGGATATACTTCCTCTTGACTGAAGAGTGAATGGCCATCTCCAAAGATGGCTTGGTGCTAGGTCCTGGGAGCCTGGGAAATTAGAAGTAGGGTCCTGCCCAGGGAGGCAGAGCCCAGTGGCATCAGTTACATTTGAAATGCATGGTGGAACTATGGCCATACCACCTTGAACATGCCCAACCTCCTCTGAAATACATGATGGCAGTCTGTCTCTCCATTGTCTGCCTTTTCCACCCCAGCTGGTAAACTGAGAGGGGAACAGGTGCCAGAGGAGGCCTCAGAGGGGACCCCCATAAGTGAAGCACCAATATGAAAGTAAACCATCATAGCTGTCAAGAGCCAAAAGGGGAAAAATAGAGCCAGGAGTCAGCTAGGGCTGTCTTGGGGGAGGCTTGAAGGGTCGGCAGCAGGAGAGCTTGCCATGGTCTTGCCATGATCAGGCCTCCCCCCCCCCGACATTCCCAGGCACTCTGTTCTTGTCATCTGAACTCAGATGCTCCTTTTACCTCCGTGTCCATGATCTCCTGATCCCATGCTCCAAGGAGAGCTCCCTGGGAGACAGCCTGGGAACACAGGAAATCCTGGTTCTCTGTCCAGCAGGTGGGGAATCTGGGAGGCACCCCTGATTCAAGCCATTCAAGCCCCCTCCCTGCCACTGACTCAGAGCCTGGCCTAACGAAAAGCAGAGGCATTGCTGGCCAAACAGAAGAGTCAGCCTCTGCCCTAGCCAGAGAGAGGGACAGCCAGCTTGGGGGGATAGGGGAGAGAGTAAGCCCTGTGAGCTGGCCGTCCTGCATTGGATAGGTTACTCCAACCTAGCAGGAGCCCTGTGCTGGCCCACTGAGGATACTGCCTTTGCAGGGGTGGCCTGGGCCCTCTCCCCAACAAGGGGAGATGGTGGTGTGCTGACAGATGTTTACTGACTGGTTTTGGGTGGGGAAATGCCCAGTCTGTGTCATTTGCCAAATTCAAGCTACCAGCAGCAAGTCCTTGCCCACGGATTTGGGGAATGCTGAGTGCTACATGGAGGTCTGCTGGGAAGGAGGCTTGGAGGCTCCCAGTCTGGGGACAACCCACTGGACCCACTGTTTCCCCCACCTTGTTCTGTCCCCTGAATGTGGCTTATTAATCAGGGTTGTCAAACATGCCCTCATGCCCCATATAGTCTCATTCAGGGACTGTGAAGCACCTGAGTTCTGCAGGCCCCTTTCTTCTGGCTCCTCTCTCTCCACAAGGGGTCTGGGGTGACCCCAGGCTGCCCCAGACCCCAGGAAACAGGGGGCATGCAGGCAGAATCTCCACAGCTGATGTGGCAGGGTTATAATCTGACACCACCTCTTGAGTCCCAACATTCCTGACACCACTAGAGAGCAGACAGGCTCCCCACCTCCTCCTTTCTATAGGATCTGTGGACCTTCCCCTTGACCCACAGCCCCCTCACTCCCATTTTCCCATAAGGGCCTCAAGCCTCACATACATTGGCATGAGGTAGATGGCATGTCTACAGGGCTGCTAGGTGGGTGATGGGTCACTTGGGTGTTGTGCTGGGTCTCCCTGTTCAGGAGAGATAATTGTGGAGCACCATTTCCCAGACACAGAGCACACTTGAGATAGACTGGGTTCACCCTGAGCAGCCAGTGCCAGAGCCAGTCCCCACACAGTCCTCCGAGGCATCAGGACAGCCTGCCCCTCCACTCAGATTTAGGATGGAGGTGGGAAGTGCCCTGGGGCACTCCAGTTCTAACCCAGTTTACTTGTCTACATCATAAAGGAAACCAGGTCCACCCTGTTACCAGAACAAGATGCACCTGAGTCTGCCCAGTGCCTGCAAAGGGGCATGCTATATGCGCTATGTGTGTTGTGTGTGCTCTGTGCTGTGGGTGTTTGTTATGTGTGCTCTGTGCTGTGAGTGCTCTATGTGTTGTTTGCCACAGGTGCTGTATGCTCATGAAAACCATGTGTGTGTTGTGTGCTCATGCATGTGTGGGTGTTGCATATTCATGAATCCCATGCATGTGCTTCAAGTTTACAAGTGTTTCTTCAAGTTTACAAGTGTTCCTGCATGTTCTGTGTGTATTGTGTATTCCTATATGTTGTGTGTGCATATGTTCCTATATTGTGTGTTCCTGCATGCTGTGTGTACATGTGTTCCTGTATTGTGTGCTCATGCATGCTGTGTGAGTTTCCTGTACTCATACAACTCTGTGTCATCTGGAGAAAGAACAGAGACATCTCAAGTAGGAGAGGAAATCCCACATACCCATCACAGCCCCCTATGACTGCAATGTTGGCATCACTTCTCCCATATAGATACAGCACAAGGGTGGGGGGGTAGAACCATTCTCTACAGCACCTCAATTTCAATTCTGGGGTGGTGAGCAGGCCTCCCTATGGCATGCAAAAGAACCACAGACACGGTCTCACACATGCCTGTTTGGTTAAGTGTGCTTCAGTAAAACTGGTTTCCCTTATTAGGATAAGTGCTTATTTTGAGCAGTTAAGACCATACTGGAGAAAGGTTTCATGTGCTTCCTCTGATAGTGAGGAGTTCAAGGTCCCTGGTCCACACAGAACCAAAGGGTTCTGCTATAATGACCTTGCCATGTGTCCCAGCCCTCAGCACAAACACCTCAGTCTTCGAGAAGCCATTGCACCTTGCTTCAGGCTGGGCTCACATCTCGGCTAGAGAGCCCCTAGCAAGAGAATGGATTTTTGCACAATTAAGTCATCATTTCCTTCAAGCTCACTGCATACAAATCATAAATAATGTGGTTCCATAAATCCTCTTCTCTAACAGTTTCACCTCCACCCAACTCTTCATCCTGCCTGGGGAAATCAGGAACAGCTTGGCAGAGGAGGCTGGAACTTGGGTGAGGGTGCTGGGCCAGATCAGGAGGAAACACTGCCAACAGGTACCAACCCTGGGCTTGTGGTGCTGAGCATGGCAGGGGACCAGAGGACATGTGATGTGTGCAGGGAAGTAAGGGGCTTAAGGGACCAGCACCCATGGATGGGTAGTTTGTTGCTGAGGAAGCTGAGTGACTTAACCACCCTCTTGACAAATCCCCCTAGGGTACTTCCCAGCAGGAAGCCAGGAGAAGACAGAAGGGTCTGGGTGATCCCTCTGAGCACTAGGAGACCCTGGTGGGGGCACATCTGGGGATGCCACCTGCTCCCCTCCAGTGAGGAGAGCACACCAACTCCAGCGGTGAGGGAGGCAGCTGGGGAAAGTAGACTGTGGGCACAGGGACCCTATTAACCACACTGGTGGGAAAGGTACCATGGTGGGTGCCACCCAAGAAGACACTGTGTCCTAGGGAGGACCCCAGTCACCCCTTCTCCTCACAGAGCAGAGAAATGCAAGGGGTACCTCAGGCCACACTGCTGGGCCTCAGATACAAGGGTGTTGTCACCCCAAGAGCCCCTTCCTACCTCATGAGCCCAGGCAGGAGCAGGGTGAAACTCAGGGAAGCTGGGCATCCACCGCTGGTGAGGGAGGGCTGAGAGTAGAGACTCTGAGATGCTGACAAGCAAGAGTCTGGGGGATCACCAGAGAGGGATGGAGGGAGATGGATGAGAAATCAGGGGGAAGGGTCCTCAAGGAAGGCTCTGGTCAAGTCTGGACTGACTGCAATAACCACCAACTCCTAGCACCGCCCCACTGAGGCTCCCATACATGCTGAGTTCCATGCCAGTCACTCACCATCCAGTTCTGTTTGCTGAGCACCTGCTGTGTTTGCTGAGTATCCACTATGGTTGTTGAGCAGCTGCTATGGTTGCTGTGTCCCTGCTGTATTTATTGAGCATCTGCTAGGTTTGATGAGCACTTGCTATGTTTATTGAGCACTTGATATGTCTGCTGAGTATCTAAGTTTGCTGCTTATCTACTGTTTGATGAGCACCTGCTATGTTTATTGAAGATTTACTATGTTTGCTGAGCATGTGCATGTTTACTGAGTAGCTCAGTATGCTGATTATCTACTGTGTTTGCTGAGTATGTGCTATGTTTGTTGAGTACCTGCTGTTTACTGAGCATCTACTATGTATGCTGACCACCTGCTATGATTGCTGGGCACTTAGTGTATGTGGAAACCAAAGTGGAAAACATGGGCCAGGACTATACTTCACAGGCAGACTTTGCATGGATTTTTTTTTGTGTGTGGCACAGGCCTCTTCTCTCCAACTCTCCTCCAATCTTGTAAATGTTCAAATGCCTCTTCTGGGAAGACTTCCAAGTGATCCCTAGCCCCTGTGATCTCCATTTTGCTTGGCTCCTGCATCCTTCTCTGAGGCTCATGGACAAGCCGGGGAACACAGGTAAGAGTGGGTCATTGGGCAGCAGCACCTGCTCTGTGGGACAGAGGACACGGGGCCAAAGATCCTTCCAGGGAGCTGCGAGCACAGAGGTGCAGTACGCTGTCAAGGTGACCCACATAAGTGCCACCCACTTTGACCACAGATATTGGAGATCAGCCTCTGAGCTGACTCCAAGGGTCTAGGGCAGGTGACTGCCCCCAGGAAGAACCCCCTGCCCTCCCATTTACTGCACATTCATTTACTGCCCTGGGTGCTCATGTTTGGTCATCTGTGGTAGTGCAAGGCAGGAGTGAGCAGCCCCTGGCCAGACCCATGAAGGTTCTGGAAGTATAGCTCCAAGACCAGCAGCATCACATACCCCCAGGGTGGCCACTGGACCAGTCAGGAGGCAGAAGGGCACCAACACTTTGCAACCTGGAGCCTTTGGGGGTGGGGTGGGGAGTAGAAAGGGGCCCCAAAGAGTCCACCTCTGGCTTCAGGAATACCCTGCAACACAGGCCATGCCCAGGTCACACAGGGACACTGCTTGGCACCCCTGAGCCCCCAGGCTCACAGAAGGTTCCTCAGCCAACAGCAGTACTTCCAACAGGGGCATCCAGCAAAAAGGTAAGTAACCCCCCTCCCAGGGTGTTCTCAGTATAATGGGAGCATGGAGAGTGGGATCCCTTAAAGTTGTCCCCCCTTTTTTGTCTCTAGGGTTACTGTTGGGGCATGATGCTGGCACTACAAATCCACTGCTCCTGGTGGCCATTTCTCATTTTACTGGATAGAACAGAGAGCAATTGAGAGGGAAGGGGGAGGTAGAGAGTGAGAGAGATACCTACAGACCTACTTTACTGCTTGTGAAGTGATCCCCTTGTAAGTGGGTAGCCAGCTTAAACCAGGATCGTTGTACTTTGTACTATGTGTGCTTAACCTGCTGCACCACTGCCCAGCCCCTCTAAAGTTGTTTCCATCCCACCCTGCACACTGGATCACTTTTAGGGCATCTATCTACTGGCCATTTTTTCTGCCATGATTAGGAACTGGTCGCCACACATTCCAAGAGCCCTTTGTGAGCCCAGCCACAGGTTGCAGCCCCTTTCTGAGGCTGGGGAGGACCTGGGTTAGGCTGGAGGGTAGGAAGGCCACTGACTCTCCCCCACCCTCACCCTGTCCTTGGTCCTGTCAAGACCCAACCTAATAGGTCAGACCCCAATCCCTCTTGTTGTAGGGCTTATTTGGAATAGGTCTGGGTTCACCCCCAAATTCAGACAATCTAAAGCACACCTGCTGCCTACTTCTATTTTCCAAAGTCCCAAGATGAGATGCCACCTCCACCCACTGCTTCTGCTTGGCCTGGGGCTTCCTTCTTGGCTCAAACTTAACAGTCCCTGCCTCTATCCCCCACCAGGAGGGTCTCACTGCACCACTGCACCCAGCTGGGGGTGCCATCCACCCAGGTACAGACCCATAGCTCAGACATGGCTAGTTCATACACTGCTCAGTATCCCTAGTCCTACATGTGGCTTCAGTGATGGGGATCACTCTAAAGGGGATAAGCGTACATACTTAGCTCCCATGATGCCTCCTCTGAGCCCACAAGCTCTCACACCTTCCCTGAGCATTCCCCATAGACACAAGCATTCCCCATAGACACAGTGCACAAACACAACACATTCCCCTGGAGTGCATGCTCACAATTCATCTATTCCCTGTGCACATAAACTCACAATACCTTCCCTGTGCTCACACCCACACATGCATGTCTTAAACACACTCATTCATACCCTATGCACAGTGCTCACTCACATTATTTTGCACATTCACATGTACCTGTCCTGGGTAAACTTTAAAAAAAATATTTATTTATTTATTTATTCCCTTTTGTTGCCTTGTTTTATTGTTGTCATTGTTGTTGTTATTGATGTCGTCATTGTTGGATAGGACAGAGAGAAATGGAGAGAGGAGGGGAGACAGAGAGGGGGGAGAAAGACACCTGCAGACCTGCTTCACCGCCTGTGAAGCGGCTCCCCTGCAGGTGGGGAGCCAGAGACTTGAACTGGGATCCTTAGGCCGGTCCTTGCGCTTAGTGCCACCTGCGCTTAACCCGCTGCGCTACTGCCCGACTCTCCTGGGTAAACTTTTTACACACATTGTCTTTCACAGACACCTTCCTTTATGCACAAATGTTTCCTGGCAATGTACACACCCCTGTGCACATGCATGCTGTATACAACTGCAGGTACGTTCAGACCATTCATCTTAGTCCCCCAAGCACACCCAGCCTATGATAAGGCTCTCCCTTCTGCACCACTGATGCATGGAATAGAGTGCTATGGGACTCCCTGGGGCTTGTAGCATGTTGAACAGTGTCCCAGGGCTCCAACCTCCAAATGACAGCCCTGTCTATCCCTGGCTGTGACAAACCAATATAGTCACATATCCCCAGGAAAGGGGCAAGCACATCCATTGGCCTCAGAGACCCTCAAGCCTCCAACACACAGACATGTGAGGCACAGCAGCCCAGGCATTTAGTGCTCCCTACCACCACCCACCTCCCAGCTTTGCTGGGCCCCAGAAACATCCTTGCCACCTAGACCTGGGCCTCTGGATGCTGCTGCCAGGTTGCTGGCGCAGAGCCTGGTGTAGAGTGCCCAGCAGGAGGGCGTGGGCGATGGCGGAGGCTGGCCGCAGTGTCTCCCATTTGGCGCCTGGCTTGGGGAGAGGCAAGTGAGGATCTAATCTTCGACTGATTAAATGTCCCTCGTTAATGAGTTTCTTTAATTAATGAAGTTTTTGGGTCTGCTCCACTTACTTTATTCCAGCCACACTCTGCCTCCTCAGCACAAAGGGGGGCCATTTCCTCCCGGGTAATTGAGGAGGGAGCCAGCCGCAGCCCATCCTGCCGACGCTGCACTTTACTGATTGCGCCTGTCAACTCGTGTCTGACGACTCCATTTTTAAACATATCTTCCCCATAAGCCATATACACATGTATGCAAGCACAGGCAGGCTGGGGCACCCAACCCTGAGGCCACACCAGGCATATGTGTGGCTCACATGTGCTGACAGATGTGTACAACAAAATTGTAGTCATATAAATCACTTATATGAGGGGAAAAATTGATTGTATGTCTTGAACTTTTTAAAGCACAGGCTGAATCTTTTTAATACATAGGCTGAGTCTTTGATATGTTGACTCTCTCAAAAGCCTAGACCAGGGAGAAACAGAAGCAACCAGTGGCACAGCTATATATAAGATGCTGGGTATTATACAGCACATCCTAACAAAGGAACTTTCAAAGTTAACCCAACTACCAAATAATGTGATGATAACAATAACTATCAATTGTCTTCTTGAACCCTAAGACAGCAGGAACCTTACATTTCCACTATAGAGCCTATATTTCCCCCAGTCCTAGAACCTTAGGGTGGGGCACACTTTCCTGCATGCTTCTCTCAATTCAGATCGAATAATATTGCATCCGCTGATCACAACCTAATCAATGAAATGAGTGCACCTCAGCATGCTTGACTTCAGACTGTGTCCAGAGACTTCAGGTGTGGAATGACAACCCTTCAGCTTCATTACTCGGGTGAGACCTTTCCTTTCATAGTATTCTCTAATTTCATTCTAGGTGGTTCACTTCCTAACAAAGTCCCAAAACCTAGATATAGACCAGGTCCCCTGAGATAGAGCATATGTTCACATGTATCCATAAACTAGGGCAAAATATATACCTGAAAGCAGAAGTACACAATACTCTGCAGTGAGTATCCCCCAACACTTCATCTGCACTATTCCAGCCTTCAGGTCCATAATGGTTCAACAATTTGTTTGGCTTTGTATGTTAACTCTCTTTTCAGCCACCAGGTTCCGGATGCCAGCAGGATGCTGACCAGACTTCCTTGGATAGACGACCCCACCAATGTGTCCTGGAGCTCCACTTCCCCAGAGCCCCACCCTACTAGGGAAAGAGAGAGGCAAACTGGGGGTATGGACTGACCAGTCAACGCCCATGTTCAGCAGGGAAGCAATTACAGAAGCCAGACCTTACACCCTTTGCAACCCACAATGACCTTGGGTCCATACTCCCAGAAGGATAAAGATAGGGAAAGCTATTGGGGAGGGGATGGGATATAGAGATCTGGTGGTGGGAACTGTGTGGAGTTGTACCCCTCTTACCCTATGGTTTTTTTAATGTCTCCTTTTTAAAACAAACAAATAAATAAATAAACAAATAAGAATGTGTACAATAAGGCTAAGGCACATGCCTGTTAAGCACACACTGTACCCTCTTGTGTGCACACACATGCACACTGCACATCTGTGAGGCAGGTCATACTCACACAGGTGGTGCTTGCACACAGCACAGATGCTGAAATTTCCAAGGTGCTGTGCAGCTGAGTGCTAAGTCACACATTCTTCAGGTGTCATGTGCACCCTGTCTGCTGCACACAGCCATCCAGGGACACACTCACACGTGTGTGTACACACACACACACACACACACACACCCACACACACACACACATACACCTCATGCAAGGCATGCCCAGCACACCTACAGAGCCAGCTCCGACCAGGAGGACATGACTAAGGGAGGCCAGGCAGACACCCGACCCCTACGGTGCAGGAGGAGCTGGCCAGGGACACCCAACATGCCAAGTCACTGCCACAGTCCCCACTGCCCAGGAGACCCTGTTCATCTGCTGCTTGGCCCCTGCAGCCACCCTCCCTGCTGGGACCAATGGCAGCTCTGGGGGCCAGGCCTGGAAGGATGATTTAGTCTTTTTCATTGGCCCCTGAAAAGTTCAATGAATTAAAAAAATGTTCATCTTCTAATTGCTGGTGAGGACACTGGGCTCCACACACCGGTGGATGGATAGTTAGAGAGGTAGTGACATGCTGCCCTCCTGCCTTCTGTGTGTGGGAACAGCACAGGACTAGACACTGATGAGCAGGTGGAATTTCTTATAAGGCAGAACGGGGCCTCTGAGGAATCTTCAGAGGCAAGGCTACAGAGGCCCTGGCCAGGATGGCCTTCAGTCTGCAGCAGTGACACTAGAGGACAGTCACACAGCCTGCATCCAGCAGGAAACCTTGTGGACTCATCACTCATTACAATCACAGTGCCAGTGGGTAAGACCAAAACTGAGCCAAGCAGGTGTCTCAGTGCCCCAGTGGCAGTGATGGTGCTGATTCTGAGCACAGCTACACCCCCATAACTTATTCCCTACCTGGCCTACTTATAGGGTCCTGGCATCCCTGAAGGAAACACTGCCCACCTAATTCTGAGGGACATACATACCCTTGTTTCCTAGAACCCTCCTACCCACTATCTTCAGAGCTCTTCATCTCAAATGACAGGCACAAACTGCTGTTCCCACCGTCACAGCTCAAGGATACAGCTTCCAAAATTGCCCTGTGGCTCAGCAGAAACCCAGTGCAGTCCTGGAACAGGATCCAGAGCAATGTCCTTGCTGCGTCACACAGGTATCCACAATGTCAAACAGGGTTCCTGCACTGCCATATGAAATCCAGAGTATACTGCAATGACTGCTGGAGTTCCTGTGATAGAAAATAAAGTCCTCTGGTGCCACATGAAGCTCCTGCAATGCCAGGTAGAGAGCATACAGTGACAGCCAGGGTCCCTTCAATGCTGCACAGAAACCCTGTTGAACCATGTAAAGCCCTTGCAGTGACAGGTATAGTACCTACAGTACCATGTAGAGTTACCTCAACATGAAACAGAGTCCCTACAATGCCACAGGGAGTCCCCGCAGCATATGTGTCTGCAATGCCAGGTGAAATCCTTGCCATCTCTGGTGGAACCCCTGTTATATTACATGGAGTCATTGAATGCCAGGCAGAGTCCCTATAATGCCACACAGGGCCTCTACAATACTACACAGGGCCCTTGCAATATCACACAGGGTCCCTGCGATGCCACACAGGGCCCCTGCAATACCACACAGTGTCCCTGCACTGGCACACAGGGTCCCTGCAATACCACACAGTATCTCTACAATGTCATACAAGGTCCCTGCAATGCTATACTGAGCCCTGCAATGGCACACAGGGTTCCTGCAATGCTATACTGAGTCCCCTCCCCCCGCCAGGGTAGCTCCAGGGAGCCCCAGCGTCAGGATGCCACCCGATCAGCATGTGCCAGTGAGATGCTTGTGTGGACCAGCATGGTAGAACAGAGACAACATGTGCTAAGCTTCATCTGCTCAATAGCACCTTCAATTAACTAGCCCTTAAGCTCCAGGAGTATTAGAGACCCAACTTTTGCAGATGGGGAAACAGGCTCAAGGACACCATAGCAGAGTTTGGAGTGACAGACTCCAGCCCACCTGTAGCAGACCCTTTCCCTGAACTAGCATGTGCTGTGACACTCAAGTCTTCTGGAATGCTCTAGAAAAGACCTTGAGAAGAGACAATGCAGTGACAAGATGTATTTAATTGTAGGATCTGGTCTGGGATCCTTTTTTCGATCTGGGTTTAACAAAGGAGAGGTCACTGGGAAACAGCAGATGCCAAACTTTAGGGGGCTATTAAGGGTGACCTTAAACTCTAATCCTGACCCTAACAAAAACCATAACCCTAATACTAACTCTAAACTAGGTCACAATGCTCTGGGAAGCAGAGTGAAGGAGGTTGCAGAGTTGATAGGTGGAGGACCTGCCTAGAGCAGAAAAGGTCTCTCTTGGGAATTATTATTATTATTATTATTATTATTATTTTACTATAGCACTTCTCAGCTCCAATTTACAGTGGGACTGGGGATTGAACATTAGAGCCTCAGGCATGAAAGTCTTTTGCAGAATCATCATACAGCTTCCTCCTAGGAACCTGCTTCTGAAACTACCCAGTCATACCAGCAGCAGCCAGGACTGGGTTTCTTTGTGAGATTCAGAGAAGGTGAGTCTGGAGCCTAAGGTAATTGAGATCAGTGGTGAGAGTCCAGAGGTGAGTAGGGCAGAGGTGTGCATACAGCAAGATCAGAGCCAAGCACCTGGACCAAGCAGGCCTGACTGCAGTCCAGGGGTGCCTGCCAACCCCTCCCCTCACTTTTTTACCTGCAAGGTAGCAGGATTAAGCCTGCCTGGGCAGACTGTGTGAGACAGAGCTGTGACACAGTCACCTGTACACAGAGCAGGGCAGCATGAGCCCAGACTGTGCAATGCTGCATAAATGGGGCTTATTTACCATCATTGCACTGTCCAGACACCAGCCTGCACTGTCCTGTTGCCACCCACCACTCCTCCCCATCCCCCCCCCAAAAAAAAAACTGGGAGAGAAAAAACGTGCCTAGAAAAAGAGGCACCTGCACTGGGTCCCTGGACCCAAGGGTGGCCTCCCGCCCACAGCTTCAAGTTTGTGGCAACAGAAGGAAAAGTTGGCGCTGGCCTCAGTTTATGATGCTTTTGAAATTCTGCCTGGATCATGGGAAATTAAATATTGCAGCCTTTAACTGGAGCCACATTGAAAACACAGCCTTGCAGTAAATAAAAAATGAGATTTACCACCGTGACACTTTCATTAAACAGTACCCCCTACGCCTCATTTGTAATTATCCCCAAACTGGGTGAAGGTGAAGGCTGGGCTCCTCTTGGCCTCTGTGGCCCCTCACTATATCATGCCCCCCTGAAGGACAGTGGGGGGCAGGAAGCCTGAGTGGGGAGGGGGAGTCAGAGCTGAGAAGCAGCACTGGCTAGGGAGGCAAACGCCTGAAAGGGGATCATTATGATTGAGATAAACTGAAAATCAATTTTTAATTGAATATATTCTTTGCACAGAGCATGTTGCCCATGGCTGAACACTAATGGAATTTACCCTGTATGATGACCCTGCTCTTTATTCTCCCCACCCCACCCACTAACCCCATAAGGGCTTCTCCTGTCCCTGGCCTCACACTCATCATTAAGATCTCTGTACACCTCCCACACTAGGTGGGCGGCGGGCAGGATGGCAATGCCAGGGCTTTGCTGCTTCCTCACCCCCTGCACAAGGCTCCTCTCAGCACCCCACTGAGGGATCTGGACAGTCAAATCAGTCCCTACAGCCCAGCTGTCCCATCTTCCAAAGGGGAATGTAGGTAACTGCCTCTTGGGTGGGGCCAGCTCAGGTAAGAGGGACACGGTATCTGTCCCCCTTTGTCTTAAGGGGAGCAGGCTGGGGTCTGAATGGACTCCAGTCCCATGGATGTGGTCCACTCTCCCACTGCCTTCTTGGATAGTTTCACCTCTGGGAGAGAAACCAGCATTACATCTGAGGAGGAGGCAGAGCCAGAGCCCTTGTGGGATCCACTCACCCAGATTGTCACCCTGCTCATGACGGCCACCCAAGGGTCACCCCCACCCACATAAACAGCCTGAAATCATGACATCCTAGGGAGAAACACCATGAGGGTCTATACTCTTGGGCCCCCAGTGGCTTCCCCCTCCCCCTTTCCCAGGCACACCTCAGACACAGCAGGGGCCTCTATGCAGGCACCCCTCATCCCATATGGGCTACACAGAGCAGTTTCAGTCCCAGCTGGATGTTGGTTCTCAGAGCCACATGCCCACGCACCAGAGACACTGATCCAGGCCAAAGGTCAGCTGACTCAGAACCCTACCAAGGGGCCCACAGGGGCAGAAAGCAGGAGGCACATGTCCCTCCAATCCCGGCTCTGTCACGAAGACACAGGGCCTAAGGTGCGCCAGCCAAGACTCTTCTCCTGATTGACTTCCCCCCCACACACACAGACCACAGCCCTGCCTCTACCCTCCCACTGCAGGTCAGCCATGAGGGATGACTCCTGAGATGTACCCTGGGGAGGGCAGTGGTATCCTGGGGCTAGTTCTGCTCATGACAGCTCCTCTGAGGACACATCTAAACAACAAAGACTAGCCCTGGCCATGAGACCTTTCTCCCTTGATGGTGTGGGAGGTGGGCTTAGGCCTGTTCTCCCTCTGCTTCTCACCCAAACCTTGCAGCTTAGTTGATAAGACAGGCAGGAGGCTCCCCTCAGACCTCAGTCCACCTGTCACTAGTCTCCACACAAAACAGACAAGCCTGTGCCCCCAGCTCCCAGATTCCCATCAGCATTAATCTCTCTGCTTTCTGCAGCCTTGTTTCTGCAGGGAAACAAGTAGCAGAGGCCTAGTAGAACCACTCAGAAGCAGAACACAGGGGCTTGGGCACAGGTGTATTCCCAGGTTACGGGGCTCAGGTGGGGCTGTGTGGGGGCCTACTTGGAGTCCTGCAGGGCCTTTCCAAAGATCCTCTGGCCCCTAATGAGGCCTGATTCTGACTCAGCACCAAGTTTGTGCATCTCACACCAGCAGGCAGGCCAAGGCCACCATCTGCCCTGGACTGGTGGCTCTTAAATGCAGCCACATAGAAAATCACCTTGGATATCTAAAAAAATGTGTATGGTGGCCAGACATTGGAGCCACTGGTTAAGCACATGCTTTATCATGCACAAAGACCTGTGTTTGAGTCCCCTCTCCCTACCTGCTGCAGGGATGCTTCTCAAATGAAGTAGACCTGCAGGTGTCTCTTTCTCTTTCTTTTTTTATATTTTTATTTATTTATTCCCTTTAGTTACCCTTGTTTTATTGTTCTTGTAGTTATTATTGATGCCATTGTTGTATAGGAAAGACAGAAATGGAGAGAGGAGGGGAAGACAGAGAGAGGAAGAGAAAGACAGACACCTGCAGACCTGCTTCACCACCTGTGAAGCAACTCCCCTACAGGTAGGGAGCCGGGGGCTCGAACTGGGATCCTTAAACCGGTCCTTGAGCTTTGCGCCACATATGCTTAACCTGCTGCACTACCACCCGACTCTCCTCTCTCTCCCTTTCTATCTTTGCCTTCACACTCAATTTCTTTGTCCTTTCAAATAAACATATAGAAAAGAAAAACAAACAAACAAACCCTATTAAAAAAAAGTCTACTTGGGAGCCATGGATTTGTAGTTCCAACACCGAACCCCAGTGATAACCCTGTTGGCAATGAAATAAATAAGTTAATTAATTAATTTTATATGCCAGAGTCTGTGTCCCATCCCCAAAGGGCCTGATGCTATCAGTCTGGGGTGAGACCTGGCACAGGGACAAGTCTAAGGGCAGCTCAGTTTGAGAAACACTGGCCTGGACAAGGGGCAAGGTGGCTTCCTGTGAGCACCCCACTGTTGGGACTATGTGTAAGCTTGATAGAGCTTAGGGAGAACTCCCCCCATCCTTGGATGGAAGTCTGAGAAGATACCCTCTTGGTTAGTCTCTCTCAACCAAGGTGAGCAAAAGGGGAGAAACTCAGACTTAGTTCCTTCCTTCTTGACTCTCAGGCCCACAGAAACCCTAATACTTCTCCCCATTAACTGCAGGCCACATAGCCGCCTACTTTAAGATTCACTTACTCAAAGTCACCTTACCTTCTGATCACAGAAGAACACACCTTATCACACACTCCATCATACACCTCAGACACCAGACAAGAGAAATTCCAAACTATATGGCCTTTTGATATCCATCTTCTCTCTGTCTCACCCTACTGGTTTAACCCCTATGCTTCTCTCAAATACCTTTGGATAATTAAGTTGCTTGCGTCATGGAGAATAACTGTCTTGTATCTCATCAATTCCTGTCATACCATCCCCCTACCATAAGGGCAAGCTGATCTTTAAGAAACCTGTAGTTTCTGACATATTTCAATAATTCCCTTTGTTTGTTTTCTGTTTAACTCATGTCCACCTGCTAATAAACGAGATCTGAGCACGCGGTAGTCCCCCCGGTGTCTTTACTTCGTGTTGTCCCTTGTCACAAGAGAGAAAGAACCGGTCCGTTACCTTTCCCCTGGAGATCAGCCCGCCAGAGATCCCGACACCTCACCCTGGGGCCAGCACCCCACCTGGCACTGGCCCATTACGAGGAGGAGACTGTACAGCCTGCCCCTCCTGGGTCTATGGGCAGGTCTGCTTTGAGAAGTTTGTCCCAGCCACTGAACTGAGGCCTATTCCTCTCTGTCACTCAGCACAGGTCACAGTGTAGGACTTGCCTGTGCACTGACACTCCTAATGCCACTCCCTTGATGCCAGAAGCACCCAGGTTGTGGCACTCTAAGCTGGGAGTGCCAGAGTGGAGAGTGCAGTTGAGAAGTGCATGTGGGCTGGCATCCATGCCAACCTTACAGATAGTTCAGGCTGTTTCCTCTACCCCACCCCAAAGAGGTAGCCCCATGTCACAGGACAGAATCTGGGGACACTAAGCAGCTCAGCCCTCAGTGATACTGTGAGTGCAGCTTACCCAGGCCTGAGAGACAGATTCTCACCAGAGGTCAGGAAGAGCTCAGCTGGGGAGGGCAGGGCCCATCTTGGGGGAGAGGCCTGGACACTCTTACCCTGCCCAGACCCTGGAGGGCAGGGTGATCAGCAGCCAGATTCCCTGGCCCCAGCTCTGGCCATCCTTCAGGAGAGAGTGTTTAGAAGGGACTGTGATCCCTGCACCCAGGCCACCCCCCAAAAGGCTGTCCCAACAAGGCTGCTATGACCAGCACCTTAGATCTAGCCTCTGTCTCATGCTAATGATTGTCAACATGAAACAGAAGCTATGAGGGGGAAGAAAATTACCCCCTGAAAAGGAATTGACTGATCCCCATAATTTTTCAAGGAATCACTGACCTGTGAATATTTCATTACCTAAAATGTTGTGGCAGCCATACAAAGCAGCCACTGCTTCAGCACAGCTTAGGAATTCGGTTCAGGCCCAGGAACACAGCTTGGGCCCAGGAGTGTGGATGGGTGTGTACTGGTGTGTACCAGGGGCTGAGTGTGCCTGGTATGGCTGGAGCTGGGGCTGTGTGTGTGTGGGGGGGGGGGCACATTTGGCCATTCTTATACCTCCAGACTGTGACCTAGATTAGTTTCCTCACTGGGGACCCCAAAGTCATGGAAGCAATGGAGTCCCCCAAACTGTTCTGGGTCTAGGAGTGCTGTCCACCAGCCTTCCTTGCCCTGCTTCCATCCCAGCATCTCTCCAATCTCCTGGTTCAGATGCAGAATCCAGCTGCTGCTCAGGGCCCTGTCCCCAGCCTCATAGCTGCCTTGTGTGGGTTTTGATCACTAATGATTCTGGTCTAGATGCTTCTAGGAGCCCACGCTGCTTTACATAACCTTGGCCTGGAAGACAAGGAACAGATCCACTGCTGAACCACTTGCCAGCAACAGCCTTGCACTCAGGTCAAGGCTCACACCCTGCTCCATGCCCCTACCCTTTGGCTGTTGGGCACCTCTCAAGGGCTACTAACTTCTCCAGTCTTCTATCTCTGGGTCTCTAAAGGAGGACAATGCTCCACAGAAAGGATAAGACACAAAATTTAATCACAGTGTGGAATGTGAACAGTCACTGGAAGGCGTTACCAAGTGGTTGCTGCCCTGGAAGCTCGAACCAGGGCTCTGAGGATGAACAGAGGGAGAGTAGTCCCCACCTGTCCTCTCAGGACCAGGTGAAGCACAGCTGGGGCTCAGCTCAAAGGACAGGAGAGGTTGCCCCCACAGCCTGGGACTTGCTCCAGGAAATCCAAGGTGCCAACCCCCAAAATGGCTAAAACAAACAACAAACCCTCAAGTCTGCACTGAGCTTATGACCCCTAGCCTAAGCCACCAACCAGCCAAACACAAGGACCTATATGTGTAAGATGCCAAGAGGGACTCCTAGTGCCTCCAGACACTCAGCCCCCAGAGGGAGCCCCTGGCCTGCTATAGATTATATGCTAGCTTTGTTCTTTCTGGGGTTACACTGCATATTTGTAGTTCCAAATGGAGACTTAGGGAAGGAAGTGAACATCCCTTTGAGGATTAGTAGCAGGGGAGACAGGACTCCCATCCCCGTGGCAGATCAAAGAGAGAGGGAGAAAGTGGGGGGAGGAGACAGGTAGGAGCTGAATAAGTCTAGTCCATCCCCCAGCACCACCACTGGTGAATAAGAGGCAGCTTCTCCCTGCATCTGGCCTACTGGGTCTGAAAACACAAAGTGCTTCCAGAGGGAGGAGGCTGAGCAGGAAGACAGATGGGGCTCAGGCGCATGAGAAGGGACTAAGGTCAGTGCTGGAGCAGTTTCTTGTGGGACACTGGGATGCATGGCTTGGGGGCATCTGTGGAAAATTCCTCTTGCGGGACCTCAAGCAGGCCTCCTTCCCAGCCAGCCTGAGTGTCCCCACTAGCTTCAGGGGAGTGAGGTGACCTATGCACTCCCACTAGCTTTCTCTCATGTTGTGGGACCCCTTGTTCCAGCCTCAACCTGAGGACACTGAGAGGGTCTAAACTGTTCACAAAGGACCCCCCAGGCCCTGCTATAGGGATCGCTTTGGCATCCTAGGAACCCCCTGTACCAGAACCTCTGCTTAGGCCAGGAAGTGGCTTAACTGTCAGGCTCCCCCCTAAACTTTCTCAGTGACCAGGCTGGCTCCACTTCTCTGAGGCTTAGGCCACCTGTGGGCCAGGGCTAGGGCCTGGAAGAGACCACCTGCCACCTGGTGAAGAGGGCAATGCAGCCACCATCTTTAGGCTCAAGTTTGCCTCTTGTGGGGTCTGTGCTGTCATGCCCACCGCAGCACACTAGGGGTGGAAAGGAGCCCCTCTTGTAGAGGGGCTCACATGATGTGCCAGTAGAGTAGAGGTATGGTGCATTTGCTGGAAGGGCTTTCAGGAGTCTAATGACCCCTACAGTCATGAGGGAGATGAGCAGGAGGTCTGCGGGCAGCAGTGGCAGCAGGCTGGCTGGCAGGGCACAGTTACACGCCAGGGATGGAGGCACAGGGATCTGTGACCAGAGCCAGTGCTCTAACCAGGGGCCAGACCAGGCTGCTATAGGGATCGCTTTGGCATCCTAGGAACCCCCTGTACCAGAACCTCTGCTTAGGCCAGGAAGTGGCTTAACTGTCAGGCTCCCCCCTAAACTTTCTCAGTGACCAGGCTGGCTCCACTTCTCTGAGGCTTAGGCCACCTGTGGGCCAGGGCTAGGGCCTGGAAGAGACCACCTGCCACCTGGGAAGTCAGGATACAGTTGTGGGAATAGGTGTGATTCAGTGAAAAAAGGCTGTGTAGAGTTTTTCTGGAAGAGAACAAGGCAATGAGAGGGGAGAGGAGGGTAATGGGATAGGGTCCCGTGGGGGACAAACACACAGACATGGGGTGGTAAAGAAAGAGGGGAAGCTGGGAGGGCCCTATTCCCATCCACTCAACCCTATATCCATGGCAGGTGCCTCTAGCATCTGAGCAGCAGTACAGCCAGTTTGGGATGAAAGTCTGGGGTCCCCACAAGGTCCCCACCCTGTCAATACGGTCTACAGAGGCTCAGCACACAGGGACTCTGCATCCAGATAAATACATCTTCTTCTTCTAACGTTTGTCCTTCTTCCGTAGCCAGTCAACAGCGTCAGGTTGAGCCTGATGTAAAGTTTCGAGACCTCCTTTGAATCTGGAGAGGTGGCAGTCGTTGACTATGTGGGTCATAGTCTGTCTGTAGCCGCAGGGGCAGTTCGGGTCATCTCTGGCTCCCCAGTGATGGAACATAGCGGCACACCGGCCATGGCCTGTTCGATAAATACATAAGCCACATGGAGTCTGGTAGCGAGGCTAGGCCTCAGGAGTAAGGAAACACCCCTCCCAGCACAGGAAATCCATGGATGGAGGGTGCTCCTTGAGGGGTCTGAGCCCTTGCACAGGGTGGGACAGGAGGGAGTGCCTACTGTGAGAGGTTCTCCCCAGAAACCAGGAAGATGGGAGAGACAGAGGGACTGTGGGGAAAGAGAGTGAGCGGAAGGGAAGAACAGAGCCAGGGGCTGAGAGGGCCAGGCCCACATGAAGATGGAGAGAGAACAGGCAGTGGGCAGAGATAGGCTGGGCTCAGCAGCCTCATATGGGGCTCATGCCCACTGACTCCATACCCCTTGGCCTATCTAGCACGTTCTTTTTCTGTCATCTGAGTGTGCTGAGGGAGGTTCCCAGGCCTCACAGGGGAAAAGGAAGGCAGGAAAGATGGGCTTGGGGTGCAAGTGGGTCTGCTGGGCCTCTTTCCTCCCATCCCCCTGCCCTATCCCCAGTCTAAGTGGCTCTGGTCCTTGGCCCAGCTGCCCTGCTCCTCTCCTAGAGTCCTCATCACTACACAGAGCTGTAGACACCCTGAGTCCTGTGGTGTTGGCCACAGCAGAACAGGCAAGAAAAAAGACAGCTGCTTCCTGCACTCAGGCCCCCACTGGACATGTGGGAAGGAGACAGAGAAACTCTGAACTCCGCCACCCAGCACAGAATTGAAAAATAAGCCCATTTTGGAGCTATGGGGTGGGTGGGGGACAGTGAAACCATATAAGCCTCAGAGTGGGAAGCATCCCCAGACAGAGGCTGGGGTTCTATATAGAGTGACCTGTCCTTCAGAATCCCCAAAGGTCATTCCTGCTATTTCCAGAGTCCCCACGGGGTAAAGGTACCTATCCAAAGACATACAGGAGCTATTAGAGCACTGGGACCCTTAACTTTCTATCTGTATCTCTTGTCATAATTAAATATATATATGTATATGTATTTGTTTATTTATTTACTTTCTAGAGAGTGGAAGGGGAAAAAAACAGAGCTTCACTCTGACACAAGTAATACTGGGGCTCAAACTTGGAACCCCATGCCTAAGTATCCAAAGCCTTACCCGCTACTCCATCTCCCAGGCTGCTCTTACAATTTTTTAAAAACATATTTATTTATTTATTTGAGAGATATCCAGAGCATCACTTTTCCATATGTGATGCACAGAATTGAATTTGAGACCTTATGCTTTACAGAGCTTTATCCACTGCACCACCTCCCAGGACCCTACTCATAATCTTTACTTTGTGCACTTAGTTTACACATGGAGAAAGAAAATTGAGCTCCCCGCCTTAACGGGGACAAGCACCTGGCCCTTCCCTGTGTCTCAAGGGACAAGCCTATGCATTTTTGTTCGGTTGGCATTTGGCCTCCTCAGTCATAGCCCTGCCCCTGTCCAGCAAGCCTCTGCTCCTCCACAAGCAATGGTCAGTCAGGCTGGGCCTAATCTCAGGCTGCCCACCTTCACACAGCAGAATCACTGCCACTCAGCTCCCACAGTAGTGGGGAGAAACCCCACCCAGGGGTAAGGAAACACCCTGGGAAAATAAAATAAAATCAAAGATGAAGAGCACAGACATTCAGGTCTCCACTACTTAAAGCCTCCTAGTAATTTCCCCCCCCAAAAAAACACTGATTAGTTCTGGCTTGTGGCAGTGGTAAGGGTTGAACCCTGGACTTTGGAATGTTAGGTATGAAAGTTTTTCTGCATAACCACTGTGCTATCTCTCTAGCCCTTTATCCTTTGTAGCCAGCACATACTGTTCCTTTATTATAGGTCCTGTCAGTCAGCCCCACCTCCTCTTCCACCCATCTTGCTCATCTGGCTTCCAGGGATAGGACCCACTTGCTGTTTTCTGAAAACATCAAGACCATTTGCGTCTGGCCTTTGTACCAGCCACTCCCATGCCCACAGTGCTTTCCCCCTTCCAGCTCCCACTCAGCTTAAGGGAGGCTGTCTCCTATCTGCAGTGGGTCCCACCATCAGCTGCCCTCTCAGTTCCATCTTCACCACTAAGGCCCATCAGGTCCTCTGCTGCCTGGTCTGATGCATGCTCACCAGGGAAGAGGCCCCCTGGGTTTGAGTCTCGCTGCATGTTTGGTGCCATGCCATAACCAGCAGACATCAGGCACTCAGTGAAGGAGTCACTAGTTGGACAATGGTGGTGATGGGATGGAGGCTGCTTGTCACTTGTGTTGAAAGGCTCAGGGTCTGAACAATATAGCAGCAGAGGCGACAGAAAGGCCAGTTCCATGTCCTGAGTATGTGGGTCAGCCAGGAGGCAGCCAGTGACCTGTACTGTCAGGGAGACTTCCTGCACACGAGGTCCTTCTACATCACCTGTGCACAGGTGCACAGCGGGACAATGTGCCCAGCCAGGCCACACCCCGCTCCCTGTCCTATAGTCCCCGGTGGCACTCAGTATAGTGAGTTGAAGGGTGAGCCGGACTATCATTTGAGCCCCAGGCATCATTGTGGTGCAGGCTTCAAAGCTCTGGGTTCAGTCCCTTGCACCACCATAAACTGAGCAGCCACATGTGCTCCGGAGGCACGGAGGGGGTCTCCCAGCAGCCTCCCTCCCAGCCAGGTACAGCAGCCTCTGCACCACAGTGCAAAGAAGCAGTTGGTAGGGCCTGGTGCTTCTGCCCCCTCAAGATCTCTCCAAAACCATAGATGTGGCTGAGAACCCTTCCCAGGACTCCAATGGTCCACTCTGCCAATAACACCAGACCCCTGTGCCCCAGCTGAGGGGCTGGTACTGTCCGCTCCTGGGCAGGCAGACCCAGGGCAATCAGCTCCCAGTTCCATCAGATGGACGCCTCAGAGCAAAGCCAGCATGAAATATTCATGCCACAAATGGTGCAATTTTGTCTGCATTCAGCCAACTTCATGTATATTTCAGAGTATTACGAAATGATAATGTTGTGCAACAGAGGTGGCCAGACCAGGAGAGTAGGCAGGGGTGGGAAGGGAAAGCCTGGGGTGAGGGTGGGCACCCCACATCCCCATCCCTCAGGTGCACAGAGCTGTGAACCCTGAGCAAGGTGAGGAAGAAGCAGCACCATGGGTGAGAGAGGGTGCAAGGGGGTGTCCTGGGGGGACTGCCTAGAGCGCTCCCCCACCTCCAACCGCAGCAGAGACTCCCAGACACCCTCTCAGACTGGTGGCTGGCTGCCAGGCCTCTCCCCTCTGCTGGCCCAGAGAGCTTGGGTTTCAGGCCAAGGCAAGGTGCAGATTCAGCACTGGCTATCTCCAGAGCCCCTTGAAGCTGGCACCTCCTGGGGACTGGAGCTAGACCTGCCATTAAGACCCCAAAAACAGTCCCCAGGTTGGGATGCTCACTTTCCTTGGGCCACAATTCTGGGACCTGCCAGAACTGTGAAAGCATCAGGACAGGAGAGAGAATGAGGCCCCCAAGCTCTCAAGTGACTACAGGGGTCACCCAGTGAGATAATATGGTATCCCCCAGACTCTGGAGCCTGTGAGTCTGTCTCCTGAGCTGGAGCTTAGGTTTGGGGTCTACTAGGTCTCCCTCCTTCATCCATCCAGACTACCAGCACCTACTTCTTCCTGGATCAAGCTCCGTGGGCCATGCACCAGGGCAAGAGACCCTGTTCCCCTCTCCCAGCAACAAGGACCCCAGTGGTGTGGCAGCCCTGTGTTAGGCTGAGGTCAGGGTAGTGGCTGGGTCTCCATGGCCCTCCCTTGCCCCTTTCCCTGTTCTGTAGGAGGGCAGGCCTAGGCGTCCTGGAGCTGCCACCCAACTGCCTGCTGGGAAACCCCATCCCAGCAGAGGGCCAGCCATCCCCTGATCAGCAGGGCCAGCTGTACCACACTTGCATTGGGCAAAGAGCAGGTAAAGGCAGAAGGGTCCCTTCCCAGGAAGCACAGGACTGCATGAGCTTGATTGACAGTGTTGCCTCCTCTGTGGCCAGTGGGTAGAAATGGGTTTCACCACTCCCACTCCCACCCCATCCCCCACCATTCACAGAGACTTGAGATCTGGCCTGTAGCACTCAAACAGGTAGTACAGGCTGGGTGGGGACAGAGGCTGCAGGGCAGGCATTCCACAGGACCTCAGAGGACACAGAAACCCTGGCCTGCTCAGGTCTCCTTGCTCTGTGTCTTTCTCTAAGGCTGGCTCTGAGCTGGCTCTCCTGTCCCCACTGCACCCAGCTATGTGTCCTGGGCCTGCTTGCTCTGTCCCACTGGGGGATGGTGCCCACCAGTACCTGGGAATTGTCCAGTCTGCATTGGCAAGGGCTTAAAAGTTGACTGACTCCTGGCTGAGTGCCCTTCCACTGGCCCCTGGCCAGCAGCCATCCCTCTCTGGCCATCAGGGCTGTCCATTTCTGCCCTGTGCCTGTCCAGTCATTCCTCAAGCATCAACTAGAGTCTCCCTCCCCATGAGGCCCTGGACACACCAGAGAACTTGCTAAAAATTTCATATACCTGGCTCCACCTGGGACACCACATGAAGGTGGGCTTGTGAGAACTGGTCAGTGCCACTTAACAGGGTCCCCCCAGTGACCCACTTGGGGAAGGCTGTCAAGATCAGGCCCCCAAGAATCTCCAGGAGCTGAACCCATCACATGCCCCTGCTTGGGAGAATCACACTTGGTGGGGAGTGTCCCTGAGCAGGGCAGAGGTGGGGCAGCCCTCCCAGGCAGCTGGGACATATCTGTGCTCCCACTCCAGGCTGAGGGCAGATGTCACCTTCTGTCCAGCTGGTCATATTGTGGGGTGTGTGCCCACAGCATGTCTACCCCCCCACCTCCAGCCCTGACTGGCTTTAATAGCCAACATGGGGGAGGCTGCACCATGCCCCTTCCCACTTGAGAGATGAGGCCAGTGGGAAAAATGACCATTTGGAGACAGAATTTGCACAGAAGTAATTGGGATAAACAAGGTCGCTTTCTGACTCTACAGCCAGTAGGGGTCAGGACAGACACCCAGGAGACACAACCATGGGTAGACACACAAAAAAGGTGGCCAACTATATAGCCAGGGAAGAAGCCTTGGGAACTCAGCTCTATCCATGCCTGGCAGGAGAAATAAAAGCATGAATAAATAAACAGTGGGAGGGGTAGAGGACAGCCAGATGCAGACATGACTACCACATGACCACCACATGCTCTATGGGGTTGGGGGGTAGGGGGTGAAGGTAGGGTCCAGAGAAGGACTGGTCAGGCCATTCTTGGGTCCTGTCCTCTAGCATCTCCAATCCATACCCTCCCCGAACCCCCCCCACACACACCAGATTCATTCAAGCTCCTCAGTTACTAGGTATGCATCCCTGTAAAAAGCTCCTGAACCCCACAGACAGAACATAGACTCTTGTGAAAAAGCATGAGCCTGGGTGTAGGGGCATCCAAGGCAGGAGGAAGGCATGAAAGGAAGATAGCAGTGGGGACAGAGAGAAAGCAGAGGGGTGGAAAACTGGTGAAACAAATCTAAGTCCCCTCTCCCTCTCTCTAGTGCTCAGCCGGTAGCTGTCCCTACTGCTCATGTGTGGTAATAGCTGCCAGAGTTAGGAAGAAAGACACCAGCAGAAGCAGAGGGCAGCCCTTGGACAAGGAACTGCTCAGCACCCAGCCCAGAGTGTCCACACCCCTCTGGGTGGGCCCCAAGGCTGGTAGGAGACGCTCTTCACTGCTAGGGAACAAGCCTGCCCCTTCCTCAGTCCTTCCCCAGCAGAGCCTAGACCGGGGCAGAACTAGGTCCTGTGACCAGGGACAGAAGGGTTTTCTGGAGGCCTGAGTCGGAGGCTACTTAGCACCTGCTGTATGCAGAAAGCTCCCCACAGTGAAGGCTGAGGTCACAGCCAGCTGGTTCCCAGGCAGAGAAAGTGGCTCACTGCTGTGGCCAAGTGTCAGAAGGGTGTAGGTTGCAAGGGTCAGAGCTGTGTGGTGTGGACAGGGTGGCTGAGTGTCAGCTAACCTGGGGTACTGGGGCATTTCGGAAAAAAGGTGCAGTGGATGAAGTGTTGGACTTTGATTCTGAGTTCCATCCCTGCATGGCAAATACCAGAGTGGTGCTCTGGTTCTCTCTCTTCTTCCTCACTAGTGACAGGAAGGTGGAGCCTATGGCACCAGGAGCAGCCCCAGGCCAGCTCTTCATGTCTCTGACCAGAACCAGTCACAGATCCTGAGCCTACTCCTGGCCTGTACACAATGCTCGGCTCCCCAGACTGTCTGTGTCCCCAGACAGGACCCAGAGACCATGACAGAATGGTGCTGAGCCCTATCCTGGCTTCACTTTGTCCTGCCCACAGAACTCCTTGGGGAAATATCAACCTGCCTCAGTGGATCCCAGGGGACTAGCCACATGTAGGTCAGAGCAGTGGTTAGGCAGGAAGTATCTGATGCCTGGAGTGGCTGGAGATGAGGTCCCAGACCAGAAAGATCCCCAGGAGCAAAGAGTAGGGCACAGCCTTCTGACTTTCCCCCACCAGCCCCAGGCTCCAGCCCCACCAGAGCCACAAATAAGATCCCCTCCATCAGAACCACCTCCACATGTTCAAAGGTAACAGGTAGCCCCCTAGTGCCTGTTCTGGACACCCTATGACCTCCAATGTGTGACCCCAAAGTCACATGCATCAGCAGTAGCTCCAGACTTCAAAACAGTCCAGGCTGCCCAGGAGTGCTGGTGGGTGGTGGGCAGAAAGGGTGGAGTGAGCAGTCTGGAGGAGAGGAAGAGAGGATGGAGGCAAGGGGGGGGGGGCAGGACCTCAGGCCCAGAGGGCCAGGCTTGTCTCACAGGGTGGAGTTTGGCACCTGCTCAGTCCCTTCTCCTCACTGCAGGCATAGCTGCCCAGGGAGTGGGCCCTAGGAGGCTGGCATAGAGACCACTCCCTGCATCAAACCCAGGTTGAGGCTGACCCTGCTCTCCTGCCCCACTGCTTCCTCACATCCAATGCTCATATGAACCAGAGGGCACTGGGGAGGGGGCTAGGAGGAGCAGAGTTCAAAACACTAATGCTAAGGTCTGATGGGATTCCAGTTCCCGCCTGCTCTGTCAGCCCTCAGCCCTGGCCGAGTATAGAAGTGGAGGCATCAAAAGGCTTCCTGAGGGCTATCTGTTCAGTGGGGCCAAAAGTCCTCCCTGTATCCCTCCCACTTTCAGGCACAGGATGTGGGGGGAGGTTGCCTGGGAAGTGCTGTGGGGTTTATACAACTCTGATGCTGGGGGTTGGAGGATGTCCACTTGTCCAGCCTCTCCTCCCCTGCCCTCAAACCTCTTCTCACTAGGAAAACAGAGCCAGAACCTTCCGCCTCAGAGGAGGAGAGAGTCAGGGGCTCCTCAGGTCTTTCCTGGCCCCTCCCTCCCAGGACAGGGTGAACCCTGAGGAGGAAGAACAGCCTCACATGCAAGTTCCAAGGTACAGCCCAAGAGCTGGGTGGAGCACCAGGTCAGGCATATGCCACTGCTCCACTCTGCACAGGCCCAGGGGGGCAGAGAAGGGGGGGTAGGGGTGGGTAGGGAACAGAGGAAGTAGGGAAAGAAGGAAGCAGATGCTGCAGTAGCTGTGGACACACACCTGGGAGTGCAGACAACACAGGGAGAAATCTGCTAGCCATGTTCCTGGTTGGGGGGTGGAGAGGAGGAGAATGGCAGTCCCAGGCTGGCGGTCTGGCTGTTGTGCCTGAGTGATAAAACAGCTCTGGCCTGGGGTATTCTCCCAAGATACTGGGCACTAGGCAGAGTGGACCATAATGCAGCCCCCACAGGCCCAGGCCCAGTGCTCTTCCTGACACCGGGTAAGGGGTGACCCAGTGAGTATATGCCCTGGCACAGAGGCCCCAGCAGGATGACCCTTGGATGTTTCAGGAGGGGGTAAGGCCAAAGTTCTAACGGCTGACAAAAAGTAGCCAGAATCTGTCTATCCAGCCTGTGTGTACAAGTTCTCTGGAAGCAGGCCTGCACTCCTGGGAGCCCCAGGGAGCCCAATATCCTACCAGCCAGGCCTGGGGTGGACTCTTCGCAAAGAAGCTGCTGAGGAGGATGTCAGGAAATCCAACAGAGCCAGACAGCAGATCTGGAAGTTCACTCTTCTCATCAGTCTCTCTCATGAGCTAAGCACATGTCTGTGCATGTCCTCTGGGAAGTCACACAGCTTAAAGACACACAGGCATTTCTGCTGGCCAGCTTGGGGGCAGGGGTTGGGGGTGGGGGATGGCAAGAAGACAGCACAACTGTGAAGAGCTGCCCTGTGCTGGAAGGCTCAGGGGGGTTCCCTGGAGGAGGAGGCTCTGCTGGAGCCTGAAAGAATATAGGATATTCTTTCAGGATAGTCGGTGAGCTGAGGATAGTTGGTCCCCACAGAAGCCCCACAGAGAAGTGCTCCTGGAGTTGAGTTCAGGGTCAGGTTTAGAGGTGACCTGACAGAGGGAACACAGAGCAGTCCCAAGAGGCCCCACACTGAAGGTACTAAACCTCCCTAAACACTGGGCTCTGACCAATGGAGTCTAGCTTGCCTGACAGAGCTGATCCAGACCCCTCTGGGGTCAGGCATCTTTCTGTAGATGACCTCTCAGGTGTACGAACAAATGGCCTCCTCCCCAAAGCCTGGGCTTTGCTCTTGCAGCTTCCCTGTGAAGACCCCCTTTCAGGTGCAGCCCTACTCCTGCACATACCTCCTGAAGGGCCAGCAGCACCCAGACAGTGGGTGAGGGGCACTGTAGCCTGGCTGTCTGTCTGGAGCCCTCAAGGCAGAGAGGAAAGAAGTTACCGGGAACTGACCAATCAGAAAGTCACTGCCAGCCCTACTCCCCAGCCCCCTGCTGGGATCTAGACGCCAGAAGGACAGAGCTCAGCTGATGTGCAGGCTCCCTGGTAACCTCTGCTCCCATTAAACTGGCAGCACAATCCGCACTCACCTCACAGAGCCGGGCATAATGGGGCATTAGAACAGAATTGAATTTCCCTTTAATTACAATGGCCCACAGATACTGTTTAATTTGTAGTTGGGGAGTTAATGCAGTTTTCTCCTCTTGTAATGGGGCTGCCTGCACACACATGTCTTCTCCCCCACATTATAGGGTGGGGGTTTCAGTGGTGGGGAGCAGGGGCCTTGCAGAGTATTAACTTTAGGCATCATGCTCCAGCCCCAGCCTCCAGTCCCCAGCCCCAAGCCCCAAGCCCCAAGCCCCAAGCCTGCCTCTGGCCAACCCCCCCCCCCACACACACACAGGACTGTCAACCTTGTGTGGCTGTCACACGTCACATGGCTCATACATGCATGGACATCCTAACAGGCAGGCAGGAGAGTCATTTTTCTTCTAATTACATATTCAGCACTTCTGAGAAAATGAGATTTTAGTAATTCAATTGGACTGAGAAGCAGGGCTATAATAAAATGAAATCTGTAACAATCGTTCAGTTAAATTAGTTAAATGGAAAGGAAGGAGCTGTGGAGAATTGACCCCTCAACCCTCAAAAGGACTAATCAGACATATGAACCAGGTTGTGCTAACAAAGCTGAGGGCTAGAGGTGCTGAGGGGAGTGTGCAGTCAGGCCTGAGCCGGGGTGAACCAGGTTGTGCTAACAAAGCTGAGGGCAAGAGGTGCTGAGGGGAGTGTGGAGTCAGGCCTGAGCCGGGGTTTGCAGTGGTCAGGAGTCCAGGGTCAGCTGGGGCAGGGGTCGGGGGCAGGGACCCACAGGAGTAAGGATCTGAGGTCTGCAAGGGCATGGATCTGGGGTCCTCAAGAGCAGCAGCCTGGGGTCTGCAGTAGTCAGATACTAGGATCCACAGGGACCTGAGATCTGTAGGGCCAGAGACCTGGGCTCCTCAAGGGCAGGGGCCTGGGATCTGTAGGGGTCTGGGGTCCTTGAGGGCAGGGTCCCAGAGCCCATGGGGCAGAATGCAGGGGCCTAGGGTCAGCAGAGGCCTGGGATCTGTGGGAGCAGGGGCCTAGGGTCCTTGGGGGCAGGGGGTGGGGGCTTGGGGTCTGAAGGTGAAGGAGTCCAGGGGCAGGTCTTTTAAAGTAGGGCACTGGGGTCCATGGGGAAGGGTCCTGGGGTGTGCAGGGGCAGGGGTCTGGGCTGCTGGGAGCAGGGCAGGTGCTGGGCAGGTTCAGGTGTCTGGAGTGGAAAAACCTGCTGGAGCTTTCTGAAGCAGCTTCTCAAACTGGAGTGTTTCCTGCAGCCAGAGCCACCTGGAGCAGGAGTGGGAGAATGTTGCAAGGGATCTGTGGAGGGAGTACATGGTGCTGTGCATGGGGTGGGTAGCAACAGGGGGTCTCCATCTATCCACCCCCGTGTCCACTCAGGGAGCACAGGACACAACCTGGGCCAGAGAAGCAACTCCTCCCACTGGCCCTTGGCCACATGCCCCCCACCTCCACCATCTAACCTGGCCTCCCTCAGGGCCCCCCTTCTCATGACCTGGGCACAGTGTTTAGGAGCACCCCAGCCCTGCCCAGCACCATAGCTGCAGCAAGTCACTGAACTGCAAGACACCAAGTTCCAAACACTTGGCTCAGTCTTCTCAGCCAGAGCTGGGCAGGGACCCTTCCCATCAGAGGGCACCAAGTCTTAGGGGAGTCCCAGCACCCAGAAACAAGGCTTCAAGGCTGCTTGAAGAGAGACCAGGGCCTGAAGGGGCATCCTGGAGGTGGGGAGGATGGAGAGGCCAAGACAATGGGTGGCCATCCCTCTCACTCTGACCTCATCCAGGATAACACTCTCCTCAGAACACCAGGATGGCATGTCACCAGGTGCCCACAACTAGCAGGAAGGGGCATCTGAGCAGGAAGGAGGGAGCTGAGCAGAGAGATACCCCCTTTCCTGCCTACACCCACAAGGGTACAGAGCTTCCTAGGCCTGGTTCTGCCTGTTGGCATGAAAGCCCTAAAGACAGGGCTCCCCACTTTCCTTTAGACTACTGGCTGGGATCACCAGGTACAAGGCCCACCCACTGTGTCCAGCTTCTCATGTCCAGGTGCAGTAGGAGGCTCTGGCCAGATGGTGTCCAGACAGGCTGCCTGGAACCCAGCCCTCCCTGTCCTCCATGGAGCCTCCCAGACACCCCAACTTTATGCTGAGCCATGCAAACAGCCTGGGGCCACAGCAAGGAGGCTGGCTCTGTGTGCAGGTGGGCAAGTGGGCTGCCTCTGCCCTTGGCCTGAGTGTGTTCTAGAAGGCCAGCAGTAGCATGTACTCCTTTCACTGGTAGGGCCCATCACCCTGACAGCTGGGGTGGAGGCAGAGGGGAAATCAATAAGAAAGCTGGAGGTGCTGATAATCAGGAATTTTTCTATCTCTGGGTTCTGTGGAGGGGAGATGATGCCAGGAAAGGAGGGCTGTAAAGGTGGCCCAAGCCCCAGGTGTACAGGGAGGACTGGCTGTCTTGGGATCCTCAGGTGTTTACCAGTCCCACAGACTCCCCAGGACTGGGGCTGCAAGGGGGAGGCCCAGGGCCAGGTGCTCAGGACACCAGAAGAAGCTCTTTCTGTGTGGGGGTGCTGAGAGAACTGGGAAGCACACAGCATTGGATCAGCTTGAGTGGCTAAGCCTGCTTCAGGGCTATTCTATTCAACCTCCCATTCCCTCCTATGCCATCCATCCACAGATGAGGGGATTCAGGCTGGGCCTACACTCTGGGTGTGGGAGGACAGCATCCTTCCACCTGCTCAGACCCACTCCTTGATGTCTGGGGGACTGGGCATGGGTTCCAGTTGAGGCCCGGGGGATGGAAGTGGTGCATGAGAAACCCTTGGGAATGGCCTTCACTGCCAACAGAAATGGCCCCATGGCTAACCTGTGGGCAGTGGTCAAAACTCCGACAGCAGATTTCCCTTGGTTTGATAGGGGAGTGAGAGCCCTGGGAGGTGGGAGCTGAGAGGTGGGAGCTGGTCTGCCTAGAAGGCCCCTGGATAGCTGGACCAGAGATGGGAAGCAGGTGTGGGGTGCAGAGTGAACCAGAAAGGTAGACAGAGCCCACCATAAGCTCTTCTGTAGCAGCAGCCCTACCCAAAGGACCAGCTCCTACTCATCCACCACTGAGTGCCAGGAATAAAGTGAGCAAAGTGAGCACGCCAGTACACCCTTGTCTCCCTGGAGTGCCTCTGAGATCCACCCAGAGCCAGCCTGGCCAACCCAAGAAAGGAGCTGCAGTATCCCCCCTTCTATGCCAGCCAAACCTTCTGCCCACCCCCCTCAGTGGGCTGCCACTTCTCATCTAGGCTGCAGTAAGCCATTCAAATATTTACCCTGGTTTTCTTTTCCAAAAGGGGAACCAAAAAAAGCAATAGCAAAAGAGAGAGGAGGGGAAAAAAATCCCAGTGTCTCATTTGAAAGTTAAGTAGTCTAATTAGGTCTAATTAAGATACCCCAGCACAATGCAGCTCACAAATGCATTGCCTGAACCTCCTCTTCTGTTCTCATTTCAGATCTAGCTTGTGGGAAGCTCCAGAGGTGGCAGTGTCACCAATAGGGTCCCCTCACTGGGAACAGGAGGGCAGGTTCCTCTCCAGGGGCCTTCTCAGGGAGGAGCCTGCACCCGTTCACACTCTAGGCCCATCTACAGACTCAAGGCTTTGCCTGAGGCCAGTGCTGATTCTAAAGGGTTTGCCCAGTCCTATTTCCCAGCCTGACCTGTGGGCTTGTGCCAGGATGTGCCCCTTCCCTGTTTTAAGGTAGTGGGTGAGGCCAGGGGCTGGCAGAGGTTGCCTCAGATCCTGAGAGCCAGCAGTTTGGCAGGGGAGGATCCAGGACTGGAAGGCCTTCTGTTTACATATAGAAAAACTGAGGCTCAAGAAGAGGAGGGGGAACATCATAGGGGGGTTTGTTTTGTTTGGCCACCAAGTGTGATCACTGGGGCTTGGGGCCTACACAACTCCACCTGGTCACTTCTTCAGAGAGTGAATAATGGAGAGAGAAAGAGGTGGGGGGAGAAGAGACACTTGGAAGTACTGCTCTGTATGAAGCACCGTCCCTTCCCACCTCTGCAGATAGGAACCAGGGGCTTAAACCTGGGTCCACACAAAAGGTTACATGTGCATCTAAGGGGTGGGCCACCTCCTGGCCCCTCCACAGGATTCTATACCCAAGAATGACAAACTAGCTTTGGCTTCGCCTACAGCAGCTCTCTCCCAGATGGGCAGCCCAGCTCCCAATCTACTCAGGGCCTGGGCCCTCTCTTTTGCATTCCTGGTAGAGGGGGGGTTGGGGCTTCCAGCACAAATCCTGAAGCAGGTGTGACATGAGGTCCCATTATGCACCACTAGTGGCTCAGGGCACTGGCTCCATGGCTGCTGAGTCAACACAGCAGCAGTGGGAATGGCAGGGAGGGAAGGATCTCTGGGCCAAGATCCTAAGAATGAAATAGTCTTAGCAGTGAACCATGAATGAAAAGGGCCCTGAGTCTACAATGGAGGCATGAAAGTATTTAAGGACAAAGGAGCTACAGGAGGGTCCCACAGAGGAGAGCCTGAGGAAGCTGCCTGCCAGTCCCTGTTCAGGCACCATTTGCTGGGCTGGGCTAGCTTCACAGGTGGTAGAGAGACGACCAGGGACTCATGGCTGAGCTGGGAAGCAGTATCTCGTTTATTAATCAGATAGATCGCCTTTTATGCATCTCTTCACCAGAAGTGGTAAGGGAAAGGAAATGACTAGGAGAGGGGGCGGAGAAAAAAAAAAGTGTGAACAGAACATAGAAAGCTTCCATCTAACCAGTGGGGATTAAACCAATACCCTGCAGGCAGGTTGGGACCCAGGTAAAACAGTGATTATGTAAATAGACTACATCGTAAGTAATACAAGCCAACCTAATGTGGTGATCAAAACAGAAGGTCTTATAAGCAGAATTTAGAAACACACCAACATTTCCCCCTTTCTTTTTAACTAATGGCCATAGTATCAGGAATGTGGGGTGAACAGAAACCTATATCATACAGGCATTTTCAAAAGAACTGGCAGAAGACATGGAGGAACAAGTAAGACAGCAGCAAGAACCAGTGTGATGCCAAGGGGAGACCTGAGGGGGGCATTTCCTGCCTCAAAGTGCAAGGCCTAGCAGGCGAAAGGGCATTTCTTGCCTCTGTGGGCATCTATTGTCTCAAAGGGCGTTTCCTGCCTCTGGGGGAGTTTCATGACTCAAAGGGCATTTCCTGCCTCTGTGGGCAGGACCTAGTAAGGAAGGGGGGTTTCCTGTCTCTGTGGACAGGGCCTATAGGCGAGGGGGCATGGCCTATAGAGTCCCAAGGCTGCTGGATGCAAAGTCCATGGATTGCTGCGGTCAGTCTTTGAGAAACCCAGCAGCGTAAAGGGAAGCTGCTGTAAAGTTGTGTAAAGTGTCCAAGAGGTGTACCAGTAAGTCCGATAGAAGTGTCAGTCCAAAGCAGATGACCACAGAAGAAATGCAAGGGGATGAAACGCTGCATGTCTGCCTCGATGGGGAAGGTCAACCACTGTAATTCCGCTTTTCTGTAGAGAGTAAGCTTTGGAGTCTGTGAATCAGTTTCTTCAGGTCACATCATTGATTTCCGGGGCGGGGGGGGGGGGCTGCTGTAGTCATGCCATCTTGTGGGCGATGTCAGAGAACAGGGGGTCAAATGGATTTCTGGGGGTTCCATTTGAGCAGATGCCCACAGTAGTTCATGAACTTTGCAGCCTGTTGCCTTGAGAGCTATACAATGTCAAATAGCTCCTCCGCTTGGCAGGCCATGCCCTCCTGCCTACAGGTCCTGCCCTTTGAGGCAGGAAATGCCCCTCATTACGAAGCCTTGCCTCCCCAGAGGCAGGGGACGCCCCCAGAGACAGGGAACACCCCTTTGCGCACCAAGCCTCCCCTTGGCATCACACTGGCTCTTACTGCTCCCCTACTTGTCCCTTCCTGTTTTGTTATAGCATTCAGGTTTATGCCCAAAAGGTTTCTGCTCACCCCTGCACTACTATTCCTCTGTCACAGATAGAGTCTTTTACAGATATTGAACCATCTTAATGCAATGACTAGATAGAATGATAGCGAAAGATGTATAAATATTGTGAAGAGATGGTGGAGCCTGGCAGAGCTTAACCTATGAGATGAGTCTCTCCAGGTAAGTCTCTCTCTCTAAAGAGGGGTTGAGCACAGGGGGGGACACATGAATCTCACAAGGTTGGTGGCCATGTAAGCCTTCCCTCCCCACAAAAACGTCCTACATCTTCCCACCTGAGCACGGCATTCCTTAAAACATTTAAGCCTGTTCCACTCTATATTTCCTGCACTCTGTTCATTAGATACAAAGGAAAAGTGGGGAGACACTGAGCAGATGTCCCCTCAGGCTCTGCCACTTCCCACGAGAGTTAATACGGTATTCTCAAGTGCCTTTCCCAATCAATCCTGTCCTGACACGTCACTCCTGGCTGTTGCCCTATAAAAAGCCCTCCTAATTCCACCCCCCCCTGCCCATTTTTTACCTCGGTGACTGAAGGATGGTGTGCGTAGTGGGGGATGGCCATTTTTGGCTAGCTCTATGTGGCCAGAACTGCTGCGCTCTCACCCAACCCTGAGGTGCCTGCGCTAATAAAGAATTGTGTTCCCTCTCTGCTTTGGATCTCCCCTCTCTCCTCTGCGTTCTGCCTCCTCAAAGCGACAGCTGCCTTCAGATATGCCTGATTCCATCACGGAGACAGCAACCAAGAGTGTGTCTGAGCAGGGCTTAAACTGTTGGTTGACTTGCTACATGGAAACATTTGAGATGGACACAATTCAGTAATTTTGTTTTAGCTAGATGGACTGCATCTTGAGCTTTAACACCCAGAGGAGGCTGCTATTGGGCAGGCCTGACTCTGCCTGGGACTGAGGCATGGTATCTACTTTCCTCAGGCTGCCCAGGAGGAAACACTGTCACCCAGCAATCTGAGAGCCAGGTGTAGGACAGAAGCAGGTGGATGAGGCTGGGAGATCAATGTGACCAGAAGGTCCATTTCCCAACAGCTCTGTGCCTGCCTTGGCCCCAGGGACAGGGATAGGGCCAGTGACCCAGAAGTGGCACCATCAGGGCATCTTCAGCCAGCCTGCATGTTGAGAGGGGGCTGGAGTGGCATGTGGGCCCTTTGGGAGCTGGTGCAAGGACCTGGATTCAAGTCCCCGGTCCCCACCTGCAGGATGGAGGGAAGTTTCATGAGTGGTGGAACACTACTGTAAGTGTCTCTCCTCTCTGTCTCTCCCTCTCTCCCCTCTTTACTTCTCTCTAGCTCTGTCAGAAAAAAAATAAAACAAACAAAAACAAGTTACTGAGAGTGGTGAAATCAGCATGAAAACACTGAGTCCCAGCAATAATTCTGGCAGCAAAAAATAAGTATCCACAGCAGGCCAATCTTTGGAGATGGAGGGTAAATGGGTGGGGATGGTATGGTAGTGGGTGCAGGGATTCTTTCTGGGGCAATGGAGCTATTTGGGGTTAGCTAGTGGGGACAGTTGCACAATTTTGTGCTAAAATGCATACTTCACAAAGTGCTGAAATGCATACTTCAAAAAGTACTTCTGATAATATGTGAATTCAATTCCAATTGAAGGGGGCTGGGCAGTGGTGCATCTGGTTAAGAGCACATGTTAACATATACACAGACACAAGTTCAAGCCTCTGGTCCACCCCTGCAGGGGGAAAGCTTCACAAGTGGTGAAGCGGTGGTGTAGATCTCAATCTTTCTACCAATCTATCTCCTTTTCCCCTTTAATTTCTCTCTGTTCTATCAAGTAAAAAGAAAGAAGGGAGGAAAATATTTAAAAAGAACCACAGGTATTAACTATGTAGTAAGGAAAGATGGAAGAGAAGAAGAAAGGATGGAGAAATGGAAGGAGGGAAGAGAATGATGCTGGAATGGATGGGCAGTTTGCTCCCATCCTAGCTCATTGAGTCTCAGGGCCCTAAAAAGTCTTTGTAACCTGTGACACCATAGCCATTTCCACAAGCATATGGGTGTTGGAAAGCCAGAGGATAAAGCAGGGATCCCTTGGTCACACAGTGAGTCTTACAGTACTTTCTGCAGCCAGGCACTATTTCAGAGGCTGGGGAGATTGTAGTGAACAATGGCAAAGTCTTATCCCATGTGTACACATGTGCAGGGGTGTCAGGCCCATGAAGAAATGATACATGTAGTGTGTCAGACACTGAGAAATGTCAGGGAGAAACAGAGTTAGGGAGGAGAGAGGGGCAGAGTGGGAAGGGACACCGGGTGGCCATGATTGTAAATGTGGCCTCCAGGAGAGCCAGCAAGAGAGCAAAGCCTTGAAAGTGGTGTTGGGGGCAGGAGGTCCAGAAAGACAAAGGTCAGAGATGCCTGGTGAGAACTTGTGTGAAAGTTTGCATCCACCAGCCCAGGTCACAAATGAGCATACCCTAATTCATTCCAGGAGATCCCAATCCACTCCTCAACCCATCCTCTCCTGTCCCAACATCCCCATGTCACAGGTCTGGAATCACTGTTCTCTTCAGACGGTACAGAGGAGAGCTGACCCTTCTTCCACCTGCCATTTCTCCACCTCAACTCCCTACACAGGTTTCCACTGAACACTGGGGCCTCTGCAACTTCTGCAGACCCTCATCACATGCCAGGGGGAGTGGCTTATAGGCAGCTGGAGAGGTCTCAGTCAGCACTGCAGGCTTCTTCTCTCTCTCCACTTCCTCTCCCTTCCTCTTCCTTCCCTCTTCTTTCTTTTTCCCTTTCTCCCCTTCCACTTCTTCTCCTCTCTCTCTACTTCCTCTCCCTTCCTCTTCCTCCCCTCTTCTTTCTTTTTCCCTTTCTCCCCTTCCACTTCTTCCCCTCCTCTTCCACTTCCTCCCCCTCCTCTTCCTCTTCTTTCTCCTCTTCCTTCCCCTCCTGTACTTTGCACATGAGCTTTGGCAGCAGGCCAGTAGGGAGGACCACAGGACCCAGGAGGAGTGGCCTCAGCCTCAGCCAAGCTCACAACACATATCCAGGGAGAACAAGAGGTGAAGAAGGGCACAAATATGTGAACATCTGTCATGGTACGTGCCAGGCCCAGCCCAGAACCTTCAAAGGAGGCCAGAGTAGCAGCCAGAATCTGAGGGCTCCCAGGCAAAGGCCTTCTTCCACCAAGAAGGCTCAGGTGGCTCAGGGTTAGGATCACAGCCACCAACAGGTCCACCCCAAGCATGGACACCAATCTCAAGTATGAAACCACACACCCTTAACTGACCCTCCTCTGTGCTCCATTGGTCCCTATGTCCAGGGGCCATGCCAACTATGAAGCATCCCCACACATACCCTTCTTTATCCTCACTGCCCAACCCTGGGTCAGGTCAGCATCAACTGAAAAAAAAAATTCAAAATGCTCAGTCTAGATGTCACTTTCTCCCTGGTACCCTGAGTACCAGGCAGGCAGTCTGAAAGCCTGCCCTGACATCACCCAGCTTTGTGTCTTTCCATCTAAACCAGGCCTTCCCCCAACACCCCCCCCCCCATGAAACCTGCCTTACTCCTCCCCAGCCCTGCTACCTGCCACTAACCATATGTGACTCTGAGAGATGTCTGCCTGGTATGCACAGGCCCTGAGTGGAAAATACAGACCAGATTTTGAAGCTTTAGCAGGGGGGAAAAAAAGAGAGAGAAAGAAAGAAAAGAAATGCCAACATGCTCAGTCTTGTTTAGATTAATTATGAATGTTGCCATGAAAATATTTTGGATGGAGTAAAAGAAAATCATGTCATTAAAAATGAGTTTCATCTGGGCCTTCTTATTTTGGAAGCATGGTTACCAGGAAATTCTGCCTCCCACGTGCCCTGGAAGTGTGGCCTCGGACAGTGCTGTGCAGGGCTGGCAAACTTTTCCCATGGAGCTGGAAAACTTTTCCAGCATGTATTTTGAGCTTTGTGGGCCATATGGTCTCTGCTGCAAGTGCTCCAACCAACCACTGCAGTGTGAAGCCACCACAGACAAGACACCAACAATGCACATGGCCCAGTGCCAAGCAATTTTTAAAATAAAAACAGATGGTGGGATGAATGTGGCCCAGTGATCCCCATCTCCTGTCACAGTTTTCACTTTCAAAGAGCACTACTTAGTAAAGTCTATTGCTTAAAAGAGGGGCAGATTGGTCCAAATTGTCCACCTTTTATGTTAGCAAACAAGGACATTTAAAAAGTGAACGACAGATCTCACTTCAAATGGACACTTGAACAAAAAATGAAAAGGGCACCAATGAGGAAAGCCCTTGTCAGGGAGGGAGGGTACTTGCCTTGCTATGCGCACAATCCAGTTCAAGCCCCAAGACCACATGGAAAGTGTTATGGCAACAGAGGAAGCTTTAGGGCTGTCATACCTTCCCCTACTCCCTCTATGTCTCCTTATTTGAATGGGAGGAGAGTGCCCTAGACCAATAAGATCATGCAGGGTGGGGGCCAGGTAGCATGTGTGCTCTACCAGGTGATCCTCTTCCTTTCCCCGACACTTGGCTTCTTAGCTTTCCACTTTTCGGTGAGGAAGTGAAGGATAACCTCACTAAGCACTCAACCTACCTGTGGCTCAGCCTCAGGGGGTCAGTGTGCAAAGTCAGCCTCCTACAGTCTAGTAGACATACTCATTGGATTAGAGCTCCAAGGCCCATGGCCACAGAAAGGACCTCATGGCTTCTCCAACCAGAAGTACACATTCTAGAGCAGTGGGGTTCCCTCACCCAGCTTCATGCTATCTCCAACAGAGAAAGTTTGGGAACATTCTTCCATGAGTCTGTCTTCCTAGCTGGCCTGTCCTGCTGCCAATCTAAAGGCCAGGCTGTGAGTTTCAGGGCCTAGAGTTTTGTCAACCAATGTTCTGGATGATAGGAACATTCTAGATCTGCCTAACACATTCACCATGACCCCATGTGATCACTGAGCCTTTGAACACAACAGGTTCCAGTGGAGTCAATGACACCAGCCTTCAGACATAAAACACAGATGAGGACATGCAATGCTTCATTATTAATTGTCCAGTACTCACATGTTGAGGTAAAAGCATCTTGGGTTTACTGAACAAAGCTCATCCTGTCTACTTCTTTCCAGCTTTTTTAAGTGGCTGCGGGAAGTGGACCAGGCAGTGAAGCACCCAGTAGATAGCACATCATCCATGCATAAGGACCTGAGTTCAAGCTTCTGGTCCCCACCTGCAGGGAGAAGCTTCAAGGGTGGTGAAGGAGGGCTGCAGTTGTCTCTCTTTCTTTTTATTTTTTATATTTATTTATTTTTCCCTTTTGTTGCCAATCATTATTATTGTTGTAGTTATTATTATTGTTGTTATTTATATCGTCATTGTTAGGACAGAAAGAAATGGAGAAGAGAGGAAGACAGAGAGGGGGAGAGATAGACACCTGCAGACCTGCTTCACTGCTTGTGAAGTGACTCCCCTGCAGGTGGGGATCTGGGGGCTTGAACCAGGATCTTTATGCCAGTCCTTGAGCTTTGCACCACATGCACTTAACCTGCTGTGCTACCACCTGACTCCCTCTGTCTCTCTTTCTATCTCCTCCTCCCCTCTTAATTTTTCTCTGTCCTATCAAATACAGGAAAAAGAAAAAAGGGGGGAGGAGATCACTGCAAGGAGTGATGCACTTGTTGTGTAGGCACTGAGCCCCAGTGATAACCCTGGTGGTAATAAAAATAATTCAAAAAATTAAATTAAAAAAATTTTAAGTGGCTACAGGAAGAGTTTACTTTCCACTTAGGCTAGCACTAAGTTTCCATGGAAAGGCCTTGCACTGGAGCTGCTCAGATGGACAGCCAGCTTCAGCTGATTTCCTCTGGTGACAGGGAAACTCACCACTGCCGAAGACCACCAACACCAAAGCCAGGACAATGGACAGGAATGTCCTCAGGTTTCCTTTAGCCCATTGCGCATTCCCACCCTCTCGCTATCAAGTGTGTATGTGTGTGTGGAGGGGCTGTCACTCATGGAACCTAGCAGGCATACTCACTGGATTAGAGCTCCAAGATCTATGGCCATGGGAAGGGCCTCAAGGCCTCAAAGTCCTTCAGTTCCTCTTCCCAGTCACTCTTCCTGCAAACAGTACATAGGGACAGAACAAATCTCTACACATGCATTCTCCTGTCCCACTCCCTCTCCCAGGGATGGATGCATAGGTAGGCTTGGCAATGCTGATGGGGCTGAGTGCTCACCAGGAACATGGAAGGAAGACCAGGTTGAGATGGCAGTGGGCTAGGGCGGGGTACTCACACCTGCACACAACTGGCCTTTTCCCAGGCAGCCTCATGGGCAGCTCCAGGTGGCTCAATGTTCCCATGCCACCTACCTCCCGAGGAGATACTTCTTCGAGCTGCCACCCTGGGGCCCCTTCCCCACACTTGTGCTGAGCTTTACACACACCACATAGTGAAGTCATAACATCCCCTCATATGTGTGTGTGTGTGTGTGTGTGTGTGTGTGTGATCAGTACCATCTACTTTTTAAAAGATTTTATTAATGAGAGAGAGAGGAGGGAGAGAGAGAGAACTAGAACATCACTCTGGCACATGTGATGACAGAGATCAAAATCAGCACCCCTGGCCTGAGAGCCAAATGCACCATCTACTAGGCCATATCAATAACATCCCAGTGTCCCCACACCACCCTCAGAGTCCTCATTTGGGGAGTTGTGTTTTTTCTTTTTCTTTTTTTCTTTTTGGTCTCCAGGGTCACCACTGGAGTTCAGTGCCTGTATATGAATCCACTGCTTCTGGAGGCTATTTTCCCCCCTTTGTTGACCTCGTTGTTTATTGTCATTGTTGTTATTGTTGTTGTCATTGCTGTCATTGTTGTCGGACAGGACAGAGAGAAATCAAGAGAGGAAGGGAAGACAGAGAAGGATAGAGAAAGATAGATGCCTACAGACCTGCTTCACTGCTTGTGAAGTGACCCCCCTGCAGGTAGGAAGCCAGGGGCTTGAACCAGGATCCTTATGCTGGTCCTTGCACTTTGTGCCACCTGAACTTAACCCGCTATTCTACAGCCCAACCCCCCCCCCTTTTTTTTTTAACCAGAGCACTGCCCAGCTCTGGCCGATGATGGTGCTGGGGACTGAAACTGGCATGTCAGAGCCTGAGGCAGGAAAGTAATTTGCAGAAGCATTATGCTATCTCCCCAGCCTGGCTTATCACTTTTGTATCTCTTCCACTTGGCCCCTTCCTCTAAATGTCCTGTGCAATTCTTTCATAGGTTCTTCGACCTCCTTGCCTGTGCCAGACACAAGAAAGAGAACAACAGAGCCCATGCCCAGAGGGAGGGTCAGGTTTCCCTGGTGTCCACGTGTGGAAGTGGAGGTGGAAGGGACCAGGGAAATACTGCCTAGAACGGCCCCAGACACTGGCTGGTCAGTTCCCAGGGGACAGGGATCCTGCTTTCATGGTTTCAGTGGTTCTCTTCTGCTTCCCCCCCCCCCCCCACACACACACAATCAAAAACACAAGCCCACGTGATCCTAATGGTCCCTCGGTGCAGGGTTCAGAACAGTGCTGGGCACAGGTGACACTGAACCAAGAAGCCAGAGTTTGGGCACAGAGGGGCAGAGGACCCATCAGATGGTGACTCTGAAGCTCAGCAGACTGCCCACCTTCCTCAGCACTGCCCTAGCCTGCAACAGCCTCTGAATTCTCCAGGGCACCACCTTGTCCTTCACCCTGGAATGGCACCCTGCCTCCAGCCACTCCCTCCCCAGTCCTGCAGCACCAGGTGACTCTATTTCCTTCCTTTGTCCCCTGGCCTCCATCCCAGGATGTGACTGAGGGCAGGACAGTCAGGGTCCTGTAGGGGGGGCTCAGGCTATAGGGGGTTGGGGTACAAAGCACTAGATGTTTCACTCAGTTCAGCACTCTGTCAGAAACAAGGGCCCTAAGAACCAGGTGTTCACATAGGCCACAGGGAGATTCAGAACAGTTACCACCCTACCTGCCACCCTCCAGGGTGCCATTTAGACTAGCAGCCCCACTGGTGTGAGGACTGCCTGGCAGGTGGGTGAGTCTGGGGGTCCAGCCTTGGCCTCACCTGATACCTCACCCCTCCCATGTACTGGCACCCTCAGACAAGTTCTCCAGGTCAGACCTGTACCCCTAGGTGCTAGAGGTCTAGGGTGTTCTGGGGGTGATGGTGCTGGGGCAGGTCCAGCATGGGGAGGGTAGGGGAAAGGTGTCTCCACAAGTGTTCTGGCTGCAAGACACAGAGCCCAGTGACACCCTCACAGTGCAGCAGGGACAGTGCTCACACCACCTTTGTGTCCAGCTTCTTGTGGGATGTTGGGCATCCCATGCTTAGTGGGGTGGTGCTGTGGGGCTTTTCTTCCCAAGTTTAACCCTGGGTGGAGCACAGCACTGGCACAGACACTGGCTCCAGAGTACCCTGTGGGTGCTGGCCTTGGGGACACTGACCTGCTCTGTCAACTCTTCACAAAGATGTATGTCCCTGACCCTACTAGCTTTTGGGGGTGTCCCCTCTGCCAGTCTTGGCAGCCCTGCCACCCAGGGTACTCACACCAGAGCCCCTGAAGAGTAGAGCCCACCACAATGCCCTCTTGCCCACATCCAAGTCCCAGCCCCCATGAAGCATCTTCTGGAACTGGACTCCTGTAGGGCCCATTGCATTGTCAGCTTGCTGGTGATATGGGAGACTGGTCCCCAGTCAGTGTAATATGTAACATGTGCTCAACTCCTGGCAGGTCCTTAGGAGGGTCTGCTGACGAGCTGTCAGGCCACGGGGAGGAACCAAGGGCAGGAGCAGGGCAGCCAGAGCCTGGGGAGCAGGTGATGCCAGAATCCCCCAAGGAGGAAGTTGGGGATGGTGGGGAGAGCTGGAGAGAAGACACGTCTGGGTGAGGGGAGAAAGAAGGCCAGACAAGAAGAGAGGAGGCAGGAGAGGTTCAAAGAGGATGGAAAATTCAGTGTCAGGCAGTGGTACAACTGGTAGAGCACATAGTCAGCATGTGCAGTGACCCAGGTTCATGCCCCTGGTTCCTGCCTACAGGGGGAAGCTTCATGAGAGCTGGAGCAGTGCTTCTGGGGTCTCTACTTCTGTCTGTCTTTCACCCTCTATCAACACAGAAAGAAAAAATATGGTCACCAGAAGTGGTAGAAGTATGCAGGCACTGAGCCCCAGTACAACTCTGGTGCTAAAATAATAATAATTACATATAAAAATGCTCAGGGAACAACAGACATAAAGGAAGAAGGGAAGCACCAGCAGGGAGGAAGGAAACAAAGAAGTGAAGTGCAGCTTCAGAGAACCCAGGTTTGGTGGGGGTGAGGGGCAGGAGCTCCTTCCACAGGCTCACTGCATGTTGCAACATATAGCCTATATCAGAGTGTACCCTGTCCTGCACAGGCCCTGAGGACCCTTGAGTGCCAGCCTACCACCAGGAGCTGCTCACCGCCCTCCTCAACACCCACCCCAGGAGCACTGCTTTGCTCGGGGTCCTGTTGGTTGGGCACCAGGGACTAGAGACATTACTCCAGAACTGGCCCAGGTCCTGCTGGCTCCTGCCTTCCCCCCAGGAACCCAATATTTCGAGTGGAGCCACCTTCAGGTCACTGTCCCCAGAGGCAGACAGGTGACAGCAGGAGGCTGGGCTGGGAGGGTGGCCTCAACTCTTCCAAGGACAGCAGTGTCTGTGTCCCACTGTGTGTGGCTCAGTGCCACCCCCTGTGCCAACCAGAGGCAGTGCAGGTCATGGGCCTGTTCTGTCCCTGTGGTCTTCCTCCCTGCTCTCTGCCAGCTTCCTCCTGTGCCCTGGGCTGCCAGATCAGCTTCCACTATATTCACAGGCCTAAGCTGCATTCCTAGGCCATGCAGCTGACAGCCCAGGTTCTCAGAGGAACACATAGCACCTGAACCCCCTAGACTCCAAAAGCTTGGTGCAGGGGGACCCACTCACCATACCTACAGGGTACTACAGAGCAGGGAAGGTGATGACAAGGCAGGACACAAGCAGTCCCACAAGCCCTGGGAGGGGGAGGGGAGGGACTTGTCCCTCTTCCTACCTTGTGAGCATCCACACTACTTTCTCAAGCCTCGTGATTTCAGGAAAGGGTTCTGGTTGTAACCTAAGTCAGTTCTGCCACAACTAACAGACAGATGGATGGATGGATGGATGGATGGATGGATGGATGGATGGATGGATGGATACAGCTTCCTTAATGGAATTAGAAAATCCTGCACCATAGAACTGAGCCAGCCACTCCCACCCTGCCTGGAAGCCCCCAGGACTTGCCAGCAGCCCTGAGACGTGTGTCTACACTGACTGTGGGTCAGAAGATGCCTGCAGGGAGAGGACATAGAGAGCCCATCGCTGATCCCGTGAACCCCACCTGGACAGAAATGCCCATGGGTGCATCGAGGGTGCATGCCATCCCGCTTGTAGGGTATTCATGCTCTGTTGACTCAGCATTGGGGCCTCCCACTACTCTGCCCAGGGTCTAGCTCCCTCCTGCCCCTCTTCCTTATTATCCTCAGCACCTGTTTATCCTGTGTCTGATCAGACACAGCTCCCTGTTCTCCAGAGAAACCACATACCTTACAGGACATGATGTAGGACAGGACACTATCTGACCATCCCAGTACAGATGGACTCTGAAACACCGCTGGATGACGGAAGAGTGTCTAAGGCACTAGGAGGCCTTCGCTTAGCAACTGTCCTCCTCACATGTTTGGAGAGTGGTTGGCAGATGCCAGAAGACACAGCATCCTGAATTCTAGAATGTGAGATGCGGGTCCAGAGTCTGCCTGTCTGTGTTTGAATCCGGACTCTGCTTGCCTTTGTGTGTATTAGCATGTCCCCTCAGCTATCTGGCCTCAGTTTCCTCCGCTGGAAATGTACACAAACACAGCAGATTCTGGAATAACAGAGAACAAAAGTTGGGGAGAACTCACAAATGCAACTTCCACTGCCCAAGATGCAGGGGAAAATGATTTTACTATAACCATGAGCATCTCTAGGTCTGGGCAGCGCAGACAACACTGTCCTTTTCCCCCCGGTGATTTCTGAGGGCTGATGGGCTAGGTGGGCTGGTTTAGAATGAGTGTCACTGAGACAACTTAACTCTTTAAATTCTCAAGTCCATAGCTGATCCTTAGGATACAACTCTGGCCAGAAGAGCAGACCTCAAGCATCTACAGATCTGAGTGGTCAGACGGCTGTCCCTCACCCACCTTGCCTGCTGGCTGCAGCATGACTGGCATGGAGTCTAAACAAATGGGTCTCAGGCAGGGCTTCTGGAACACACTTCGGTGACCTACCAGCAGCACGGGGAATGCAGATGAAAGGCCCAGGCGAGCAGGGTGGGCCAGGTGTGACAAGAGGTGTAACCTTCTCTACAGTAATTAATCCTTGCTACAAATCCCTGTGGTTAATAGTATTTCTGTGCCAGAAAGGAATACTGCAAAAAAGAGAAAAGTTTACTATTAAATCTTGACATAGATCCTACAATTCACAGCCACCAACCACCCCAGGAGCTTTTAGAGTCCCCATCCACCCACCCACCCCCCGCCATCCCTGGGAATGTCCACTTGCAGTTACCAACATCTCCATCTGCCTGGCTCCATGAAGCTGAAGGGGAAGAACATATTCTCCCACAGAAACTCCCAGTGATAAAGGCTACTTGTGAGCTCACCTTGGCTGAGTACACGGAGGAATGACCACTGCAGCAGAAAAGGGTTGAACAGCTTTCCTAAGGCCAAGCAAAGCCTAGTCTTCAGGATGACCCTGGTAGGTGGGTGGTCAAGTTCTCCAGGGTCAGCCTCCTCTGGCCAGTCAGCAAGCAGCTTGCCTGCCAGCCCCCTCCTCTCTATCACTCTTCAGTCCCTTCCCATAGTCCTTAAGGCACTTACAACTCTCTCCCCAGGGAAATTCAGAGGCTTTACATAGGATGAAATGATAAAATTCCATTTTATAAGACACAGTAGCTTAATAATAAAGTAATTTACTGTGACAAAACCCCATCTTGTGGGCACAAAGGGTGGGGTGGGCCTCCGCACCCCATTTTTATAAAGCTTCCTCTACAGGCACCCAGAATAAGGAGTGCTGACAAGGTTGTATATTTTCACATTCTGAAAGATAACCAGTGCACCCCACCCCTCGCTGACAGCAATGCATCAGGCGCAAGGGCCTCCCTGTGTCTCCCCCAAAGACCCCCAAGAGGAAACAGATGATGACCCTGAACTTCCCAGAAGGGAGCCCAGCACTGATTCATATACCAGGCTGGGAGAAGCACATAAAGCAAATGGGGAAAACAAGGCCCAGCCCTGGGGGTTGTGGGGGGGTGAAGGAGGAACCTGAACAAGGTCAAGCTGCCCAGGTGAGCTGCTAACAGGGTCGAGCTGCCCAGGTGAGCTGTTGCCAAGGGGCAACAGAAGCTGCCTTTCTCCTAGTGCTGGGGTCCTGAGGTCCAGAGGTTGGTTAGAACTCTGTGAAATCCCAGCCTCTTGGAGAGGAGCAGCAGGCTTGACAACAAGCACTTCTAATTAATTATAGAACTGAGGTGTCACAGCTCACCTGGGGGCCTGCCATGCAGCAGGAAAAGGTTCAAGGGCTTCTCTAGAATGGGATTCTATTGGTTGAGGTTTCCCCTCCTGATTTCCAGGTGTGAAGACTAGATGTCTCAAAAGCTTGTCTTAATGCACTGTAAACAACATCTCTGGTCTTGCTTGATTTGTTCTTGTTATTCAACAGGGGCTGTGGCGGTTAAACATGCACAAGACCAGCAAGGCCCTCAGTGGAGTTCTGGAGGACAGGCCAGCATTTTGGCTCCAGGCCTGGCTGGGGTCATCTGTGTAGCTTCCACTTCCAGAGTGGAGTCTCTATTGCACTCCAATGGTGGACTGGGACAAGCTGAGGCCCAAACCAATTGTCATTATGTGATAGTCCTGGCTAGCCAGAGCCACACACTTCCCTACAAAAGCATCCTCTCCTATAGCCAGGAAGGAAATAGCTGCATTCTAGAACTTTCCTCATCTGCAGAGATATATGGCCAGCCCTGCAGAGAGCTGCTAAGGAAACTGGATATTTCATGGCCTGCTCCCATGGGTGTACTAAGGTTTTCCCAGGAGTCCCCATGTAGCTCATGTCCAGTCTTTTACCTCCCTTTTCTGCACCTCCAGAAAGTTCCAGAAATTACTGCATGGGGAGGCATTCACCCAACCTGAAAGAAACTAGGATGCCTTTCTGTGTTGGTGCATTCACCCCAACATTGAGCCCTGGTCTAGCTCCATGTATCTGTCTGCATTCTGCAAGTTCCACACAGCCAGGCCCTCCAACCCTACATCTTGGGACCCGAGGTCCCTAACACAGTACAACCCACAGGCTGAATTCACCTCTGAGCCTACACTCTGGTGCAAAGCCTGAAACTCAGCTTCCTGAGGCCCAGGCCATCCTGCTGATTTAGGCTGGGACAGACCCTCACTGCTTGAGCACTCTGGGTGCTTTCTGTAAATGCTGATTCTGAAGTCCCAGCCCAGATAGCCACAGATGATTCCTGTGACCATGGAAAAGTAGGGGACATCACAATCAGCTTCTCATTGTCCACAGGAAACACATTCCTTCCTCCTCCAGACCCCTGTGTAGGGAACACAGCCTTGACTCAGCCTTGGGGTAGGTTCCCCTTATTCTCTGCCCCTTATCCACATCCAACCCACGGAGCAAACCTGGTCCTGCAGGCTCCTTCTGGGGCTCACTGGGATGGAGCTTTGCTAGCATCACCCTCTTAGCCCTTCCTTCTCCAGGCCTGCTGGGGCAGCCGCCCCTGCCCTGCAGACCAGAGCAGGGGGCCCCACAGGAACAAACATGGTCAGGAGGCCGGAGTTGTGGGTGGCCCGGGTGGGTGAGGCAAGACAGTGCAACTTGATCCCCATGCAGGCTCTGGCCACACTGGCAGAAGAATTGCGGTCACCAGAGGCCAAAGGGCTTGGGGATAGACGAAGGAGTGCCCCTGCATCCCCAGTGCAGGCCTGGGAACCCCGCACTGATCCCGCAATGGGTGGAATCACTGGTCCCCCTGCCCTCGCCAGCTGGCGGGCAGGTGGCAGCAGAGCTCGTGCGCACCTCTTCATCGAGCGTCCTGGGGTTGGGGGTTTCTGAGATGCTTGTCTTCTTGTCCACCCCCCCCCCCCCCGTCGCACTCCAAGCAGGCCCAAGCTCCCTACGTAGTCCCTCAGACACCCAAAGTTGAGTCCCAGCCCGCTCCTAGCATGAAGCTCCTGCGTCTCCCGGCCAGCATTGCCAGACTTGCCAGGAGCCCAGCGCGGTCCCCGCCGCATTGAAGCAGGTGTCCCCGCCGCCCGGGGCCCCCAGCTTTCCCGCCGCGGACAGGGAGGTGCCAAGCGCCTCTCCCCCGCCCCCTCCCCCCCGAGGCCAGCGCAAAGTTCCCTTAAAGCCACCAGGACGCCGGCGACCCCCACCCCTCCGGCTTCCCCGGAGACTCCGCCCGCGCCCCCTTCCGAGCCTACGGAAAAGTTGCAAGCGGCGGCCCAAACTCTGGCTCTGCCCGGCCCAGCCCGGCCCGCAGCACCGCTCCGCTCCGCGCAGGGCTCAACTCCCGCCGTGGGCGCCATGACTCGGGCGCAAAGAGCTGGGGGCGGGGGCACACGTGCGCCGGCCGGGCGGGGCCGGGCGGGGGGCGCTTACCTGTTGGAGGTAAAGGAAGGCGGGCGGACAGGGCACCGAGTGCGGAAGCATGCTGCCGGAGTTCGACAGCAGGAGGCAGCCCGAGTTCGCCATGGAGCACAGCATGGGGAAGTAGGGGAACGGCCGGAGGCAGCTCTGCTCTCGCTGCGCCGCTCACACTCTCGGCGCGTCCCTTGCTGTGTGCGCGCGCCCTGCCTTGGGAGCCCTCGGTCTCCTCCTTCCCCTCCTCCTCCCTCTTCTCTTCCTCTTCCTCTGGCCCTCCCCTCCTCCTCTCAGCGCTCCTTAGGAGGAAGGCATGGAGGGAGAGCGGCGGCTCGGCCCGATGCTCCCCTGAGCGGTGCTCCCCTGCCCAGGCGCGGTGCTGGAGCGCGCAGCGAGGCTGCACAGCAAGCGAGTGAATGAGGGCGCGCGGGGAAGGGGAGAAAGATCCAGCACTTTGGAGCCGCCAGAGCCCGGTCTGCAAAGAGCGGTGCGTGTAAGTGCGCGTGTGCGCGCGTGTGTAGCGGCGGGAGGGGGGTGTCCCTGGCGTACTTTAGCGCTAAACCTCCCGGAGCAGAGGGGAGAGCCTGGCTCCGCGGCTTCTCAGCCCATCCGCACTTAACCCCTCACCCGCCGGCGCCCGGGCCGCAGCAATCAGCCCCCTAACTCTCCCCCGTCTCCTCCGCGCCCTGCTCCCAGCAGCTGCTCCCCGGGTGCTTGGAGCGGGTCCTGATTACCCCCACCCCCACCCCCCACCCCGCCGGGGCAGCCCGCAGCTGCGGAGAGGAGCAGCCCGACCGCAAGGCGTTGGGTACGATTGGGCGCTGGGAGAAGCGCAGCTCATGGGGAGGCCGCGGGCGCGGGGATGTCGGTGATGTAATAAGGCAGCTACGCAGAGGCTTCAGCGCTGCGCTCTGGGCGCGAGGAACCCGCAAAGCCTCTCTCTTCCTCCCACCGCCCCCAGGCCCTAGTGTGCACCCCAGCCCTGTCACAGGTTCCTGGAGGCTTGATTAGGGAGATGGGGGGGGGCGTTAGGGAGCTTGGCCACATTGCAACCCTACACTGCACCTAACTGAAATGATCAAGCACTCAAGTACACAGTCCTTCATCACAGGTAGCACTGGGGCAGGTGTGTGTGTGTGTGTGTGTGTGTGTACACATGTGCATAAATGTGCAGCCACTCCCGCACCCGCAGGCCTGCACTTGCCAGATGCCCCTGGCAAGCTCAGGATAAACTGCAGGTGGTGGAGGGGGTCAGTCTACAGAGATGGGGGGAGGCATGGTCATCCTTTTGCCCCACTTACAAATCCTCCCTTCGGGAATGGGGCAATTTCTAGCTCCCTGGTGGCAATTCTGAACTCACCTGCCCTACCCTAAGGCAAGTGTGAGTGTGATTCCACTCCTTGTACTGTAGGGAGAGGCAGGTCTGGGACCACCTGACAGCAGGAAGACCACTAGTGTGTGTGTTGGAGGGGGCAGCAAGCCACCTCATCTGCTGTGTGATTTTAGGAAAAATCTCTAATCTCTCTGGGATTGAGTTTGTGACCCCTTCTGAGAGATTGGTGGGCTGAAAGCTGAGAAGCCTACACTGCAACAGGAAGGAGAGAGGGAGTGCTGAAGACAGCTCCCCACCACCAACTGTTTGAAAGCAAAGTCAGTCCCCTATGGATACCCCTCTCTTGGGCATCCTAGTCCCCTCAAACAAAACAGCCTCCAGTTCATCTTCCTTTTAGAAGGGAAGTAGGGAGTGGCTCTAGGAGGAGATGACAGAAGGAACAAGAGTTAAAAAAAAAAAAAAAAACTTAGACAAGAGTTAAGTTCCCAATGTGTGTGGGGGGACAACCTTGCCAAATTGCCTCAATCACCTGAACTTTCCCTTCCACTTCCCCTGGAGACCATTTTCCCCATTTTGTTGCCCTTATTGATACCCTTGTTGTTGTCATTATTATTGTTTTCATTGCTGGATAGGACAGAGAGAAATTGAGAGAAGGGGAGACAGAAAGGGGAGAGAAAGATAGACAACTGCACACCTGCTTCAAGGCCTGTGAAGCAACCCCTCTTTAAGTGGGACCCAGGGGCTCAAACCGGGATGCTTATGTTGGTCCTTACACTTATGTGCACTTAACCTGCTGCGCTACCACCTGACCCCCTTCTCCTGCCTTATCAACATGTCCTCCCTAAAGAGGCTTCCTTGCAGCCTAAGACAGTGACAGAACAGTGAAGCCCTGAGGCTGGCAAGTCAGGGGCAAGGGCGCCTGATGGGTACAGCATTTGCTTGCTGGAGGCTCTTCTGTATAGTGTGCAAGAATGGGTACCCTGTCAGCCTCCCACACCTCTAGTTGAGTCATGATGTCCTGTTCACCTCTTTCAGAAGTCTCCCCTGTCTTTTTGTCCTCCCCCTGAACCTGGCAGTCGTCACTGTCTCACTATTCTTTCCCAGAGGACAGTCAGGAATTGGGGGAGGGGGGGCATGGGGCAGCCATGTATTATTGACCTTTAGTACCAAACTCTAAATCCACCCTGCCTTGCAGTCCTCCATCCATCCCAGCATACACTGTAGCAATTGCACTTTTTCCTCCCAACCCCAAGTTTGGGAGCAAATCCTAATCACCAGAGGCCACCTTTAAGTTGACTCACACTTTTTTTTCCCAAGAAGCAACAATGTGCAGAGACAGTGCTTGAAGTCCTCCCTCTGCAGAAATGAAGTCCTCAGCTCTGGGGTGAGGAAACTAAGCCAGCAGTCCAAGACTGCAGCTTCCTGCACTGGGAATAAATAGTGAGAGCTCAGCTCTGGGGTGAATTTAGAACTTAGGTGAGCCCCTATCAGCTGGGGCCCTATTCAGGGAGTCCTGAGATTCCCATACAGACATGATGGGCCTAGACCTCAAATAAATCCCTCTCTTCATTGTTACCAGTTATCTCTATCAGGAACAATAGGCGCTTCCGCCAAGCCATCTTCAAAGCAGCTTCCCAAGCTATTCCTCGTGGGAGACGTGCTAACTATACGCCTTGTCTTGATGCTGAATGCGAGCAACTACTAAAGCAGTATGATGAGTTGGGCAACCCAAATGTAGCTGACCATCTCATTGCCTCCCTAGATGCAGCACGCCAAGCCCACTGGCAACAACTCATGGAAAGTCTGAACTTCACCCACTCAAGTAGGAAGGCCTGGAAGCTTCTTCATAGTCTGGGTGCCGGTAGCCAACCCTCTCCCATCTCCCATTCTCCCGTATCTCCAAACTCAGTGGCCAGTCATCTAACTCAAGTTGGACGTGCTAAGATCGACCCAGTCTGGAAAAGAGAAATTTCCCATGAGTGGTCATCCCACTTCCGTTTATCTTGTCCATCTCCAAAACTCTCTCCCTTTACACTGTCTGAACTGGAAGACGCTTTGAAGAGGGTTAAACCGGGAACGGCTGCTGGCTATGATAACATCACCCCAGAACTCATTTTTAACTTGGGCCCCGTGGCAAAGAAGTGGCTCGCTTCATTCCTGTCCCACATCTTGGAATCCGAATCTATGCCCAAAATTTGGCGTCATGCCAAGATAATAGTTTTGAAACCAAAGAAAGACCCAACACTGGCCGCCAGCTATAGACCAATTTCTCTCCTCTCCGTGTGTTACAAACTCCTTGAGAGGCTGCTTCTGTCACATATTTCTCCTCTTACAGAGAAATTCCTGTTATCCGCCCAAGCTGGTTTCCTCCCAGGAAGATCTACCTGCGAGCAAGTCCTGGCCCTCTCAACTTACATTGAAAATGGATTCCAGAAGAATTTAAAGACGGGTGCTGTCTTTGTTGATCTCACAGCAGCCTATGACACGGTCTGCCACTGTGGTCTCCTAGTCAAGATCTCAAGATGCCTGCCTCATGGGTGGCCAACACTGTATCGTTTCTTCTCCAAAACAGAAGATTCCGGGTGCATCTGGGTGACAAGTCTAGCAGATGGAGACTTGTTTCAAGTGGCCTCCCCCAGGGCTCTGTTCTGGCTCCTACGCTATTTAATATTTACATCAATGACCTCCCAGAAACTTCTTCAAGGAAGTTCATCTACGCTGATGACATCTGCTGTGCAACTCAGGCATCCAAGTTCGACATCCTCGAGGAAACACTCACGAAAGACATGTCTCTGATATCTGATTACTGTAAGAAATGGCGACTAATCCCTAGCACTGCAAAAATGGTATCATCTGTTTTCCATCTACACCATGCCTCGGCTTCGCGTGAGCTTAATGTGCAGCTTGACGATACGAGAATCCAACATGAAGCCCAGCCAGTCTATCTTGGTGTTACTCTCGATCGCACCCTGTCATTTCACGAACATCTCATAAAAACTGCAGCAGAGGTGGGCGCAAGGAATAACATCATTGCAAGACTGGCCATCCTCATGGGGCACGAGCGCTTCCACACTACGATCATCATCTCTGGCATTATGCTATTCCACTGCAGAATACTGTGCCCTGGTATGGTTCCGTAGCCCCCATGTCCACTTGGTCGATTCCAAATTATATTCCTCCATGAGGATAATTTCTGGAACCATCCATTCCACCCCGGTTCCATGGCTGCCAGTTCTTAGCAACATCGCCCCGCCAGATATTCGTTGGGATGCGGCATCATCTAAGTTCATTTCCCACGTCTACGCTCCACCGGACCTGCCAATATACGCGGATATCTTCGCCCACCCTGTCCAACGCTTGACGTCTTGTCACCCATTCTGGTCCCCTACGCCTACACTGAACTTCTCTGTTCCAGACTCTTGGAAACAGAGTTGGCAGTCAGCTGAGGTAAAGAACAAACACCTCATCACAGACCCCTGCAAGCGTCAACCCGGCTTTGACCTAGCACGTTATGATTGGGCCCTCCTCAATCGCTATCAAACAGGCCGTGGCCGGTGCACCGCTATGTTCCATCGCTGGGGAGCCAGAGACGACCCGAACTGCCCCTGTGGCTACAGACAGACTATGACCCACATAGTCAACGACTGCCACCTCTCCAGATTCAAAGGAGGTCTCGAAACTTTACATCAACCTGATGTTGTTGACTGGCTACGAAAGAAGGGCAAACGCTAGAAGAAGATCAGGAACAACAAAATAGACCCCTTTGTGGGCCCCACATAGGTCCTTGCCCTCAACCTGGATTAACAACAGTAGAGAATGTTCTATTCTCCAAAGGGAGGATGGACAACATACTCTGAGGAAGATGGGTCATTATTGGGGCAGCTTGGAATGTTCCTACTCATGACCACAGAATGTGCGGTCAGATCTACAGGGATGCAGAGGTCACATAGGATCCTAAGCTGAATACAGGCTCCAGACCAAATCAAATCAATGGGGTTTACAGTCGACAATACTTACACCCCTTCCCCATATTAGGGAACTACTCTCTTCCCTAATCCAGCTTTATTTCCCTTTTCCAGCCATGACATCATCTCCCCAGACAATAACTTGGATTCACCTGCATATCAGATTTCAGGCTCAGAGAGAAAAAAAAAAAACTAGTATAGCTACAGGACCTTTGAAATATAACTTAAATATGTCTGCTATCTATCTACAAAATGGAGGACCCCTCAACACTCCATCTGCACTATTCCAGCCTTTAGGTCCGTAATTGTTCAACAATTTGTTTGGCTTTGTATGTTAACTCTCTTTTCAGCCACCAGGTTCCAGATGTTAGCTTGATGCTGACCAGACTTACTTGGACAAATGACCCTACCAATGTGTCCAAGAGCTCCATTTCCCCAGAGTCCCACCCCACTAGGGAAAGAGAGAGGCAGGCTGGGAGTATGGATTGACCAGTCAATGCCCATATTCAGTGGGGAAACAATTACAGAAGCCAGACCTTTCACATTCTGCATTCCACAATGACCTTGGGTCCATATTCCCAGAGGGATAAAGAATAGGAAAGCTATCAGGGGAGGGGATGTGATATGGAGATCTGGTGGTGAGAATTGTGTGGAGTTATACCCCTCTTATCCTGTGGTTTTGTTAATGTCTCCTTTTAAAAATAAATTTAAAAAGAGAAAAAAATAACTTGGGTGAGCTCAGGGGCTCCCAAGCTTAGGCAGTTGGCAAAAGAATGCCAACCCTGAGGTCTCCCATTGCAGTCCCCTGTCTGTAAGCTGCACCTCCAGAGATGCCAGGCCTGAGGAGCACATCTACACACCTATCAACATCAGCAGCTCCATACACCTGGGCTCCAGATAGTCTGAGAAACGATTTGAGAAACAAACAGAGAGAGAAGGGGGAGAGAGAAGGGGAAGGGAGAGAGAGAGGGAATGTGTGTAATTTCTCCAGACATGAGTCTCACTGCCTCCAACTCATTACCCTGGACTTGTGACTGTCACCAAGAATCAAACACTAAGTGGTAAATCAAGGAAGGCATGTCTGCTGTGGGTCTTTGAGGGTATAGCCATGGAGTAGCTGCATGTCTCTCTCTCTGTATTTCTCTCCCAGGAGAGTCCAAGTGTTAGGTGCAGGTAGTCTGCTGGCTCGTTAACACAATGCCATCCAGGTACCTAGAATAGCATCTGTAGGAGCAGGAATGGTCCCGTGTACACGCTGGACTCGGCCAGCCCATGAGAAGACACAGTCTATGAGGATGGCAGAAGCTGCCGCAGGGAGATCAGTGTCCCTGAGGCGAGTGACCCACCAGCCAAACTGCCAGGGACATCTTGCTTATGGACTGGAGGAGGGAGGGTTAAAGTGCCCTCCCCTCCCCCAGGGTTCCTGACCCCAGTGGCTTGGAGCACACCTACTGCTGTTGTGTCTGAGTCTGTCCCATCCATGCCAATGGGGTTTATGCTCTCCTCACCCTGGCCTGCTGTAAGAGAGGCACATATGAGGAACTGTGAGGTCCTCAGCTTCCCAGCCCACCAGAGCCCCAGCCAGGTCTTCTGGGATAGAGTGGACAACCCTGAGCTGTGGGGTGGTTGAGGGAAGCCCTGGGTACCTGGTACTGTGCTGCCTCCACTGCTTCTGGGGAGAAGGGAGGTTGTGAGCTGGAAAGAGCTGTCAATCTGGTGATAATATTCACTACTTTGAGAAAAAAAAAAAAGCTCAGAAAGAAAAAATACATCCCTGAATCTGAGAAGGGCCTTGTTAGGGAGGCAGGAACTGAACTGTAATTATTTCTGTGCTTCTGGGCACCACTATAAATATCAGGCAAGGTGGCACCTCAAAAGGTCCGGATGGCTCCAAGGCTTTGGAGATCTGCTTCCTTCCTGCCCCCACCATGTGTCATCTTCCCTGGAGGAGGCCCTGTTGGGGCTGGGCACTACACCCTCTCCACTGAAGGGCTGGCTTGCTTGTCCCACCTTCCTGGGTGTGTCTGCTTGGAGGCCCAGGGGACCTTACAGACACACTCAGTTTCATTGGTGATACAAAGTCCCAGCACTGTCCCTGAGACATCCTGAGCTAGAGGCTAAAGATGGCACATGCTTTTAGCAGGTGGTAGACAATTCTGTGGCCACTTGACCTGGGGCAACTTTGCAGACGATAACACCCTTATCTCCCTATAGAAACCTCTGCACTTCAATATTTCACAGCAGGAAACGAGAAGTCCTGCAACCCCATTAAGGGGAGGGGGAAGCGGTCAGCCACATATAGACTTGTTCCTCTCCCAACCTGCTGAGCATCAAAGCTTCCTTCTCAGGCCTCACCCACATAGGGGGACATTGTGGGGCTTGAAAAAGTCACCCTAGCATGAAAGGTGAGCTCCCCACCTCTGCTGCAGCTAGGCCACCATCTACAGAAGCCCCACATTGCTTCTGGCAGAGCTAGGGCCCTCAGTCTCATACTTGGGTATCTGACATGAGCTTGGGCCAGAGTGCTTGGAACAAAAGCAGTTCTCTGTAACATCTGCAGTGGGGGCAGGCTAGAATGGACAGAGCTCAAAGGGCAGTGTGTGTGTGTGTGTGTGTGTGTGTGTGTGTGTGTGTGTACGTACACATGCAAACACATGTATGACTCAGCAACCACACACTCACATCACCAACCACACATTCTACCAGGGGAAGGAATGCCCCAATTATGCAAGCTCAGGGAATAGCACTGGAGTCAGGATGTCCAAGGTCGCTCAAGGTGCTTTTGACAGACACCACTGGGGGAGCATGGGGTTGAGGGTTGGAAGCTCCTTGGCCTTCTAATCAAGTGTAAGGTCTTCCACCAAATTCCTGAAGCTGGTGGCTTTATCATCTTAGGAATGAGAAGCTATTTCCGTTCTGTCTTGGTGTATTTAATTCTCTCCTAAGGGCAAGAAAGTTGGAAGAGGAGTCCTGGTAAGAGGAGAGCTGTGAGGGCAGTTAGGGTGGATTGGAATGAGCTGTCTTGGCTGGCTGGACCATGCTGGGGGTATCCAGCAGAGGGCCCACTCACATCAGTCAGAGCCTACCCTTCCTGGCCAGCTCTGTGAGGAGGAGGTTGTTGGGCTGCTCCTATCCCTAGGCCCCTGTGAATCTCTGAGCCACAGAGCATACATCAATGCAGAAAGGAAGGTTGACCTGGCTCAGGCTGTCATGGCCAGCACCTACTTTCCAGATCAGCAGGCAGCCCCTACCTACTGGTACAGCACTCCCACTCCCAGGAGAGACTGCAGCAAAAGTAAAAATCAGTGTACAAAGGAAGTTTATTTATCTGTTTAATTAAGAGACATTTGCCAGCCACATTTGGGTCTATTTGTCTCACTTACAACCATGTCCCAGCAAAATTAAACATAATAAATAAAGGGAGACTGAAAGCAAAGGGCACACTTGAAATGTATGTGCAGAGCCAGAAGTTGCACAGTGTTGTAGTTATAAGCACATTTTTCTTTTGCAAGTTACTCTCCTCTTGGGCACTGGAGCCAGAGGAATCCTCTCAGAGAAGAGGCTGTGGGTGCATTCTATTATCCTTTCTCCAGTCAGCACTGTTGCCAAGTTTTTATTTATTTTAAATGAGGCCCATCTCCCTTCTCTTCTTCCATAGGGAAGGAGAGAGCTCAACACAGAGCAAAAAGAACATCTGAAGCAGCCAGCACTGTGATGTTGTACCTTGAGGCTTGATGGGTAAGAGTCTCAGCAGCTGCAGCCCTGGAAAGCTCTTTGCAAGCTCCTACTGCATCTGGGCCATGAGCTCTTGGCAAGGAAACAGCACAGGCTGCCTTGGAGAAAAATATCTGTGCTCTTTGCTGCCAGCTGTGGCCGAGTCACCACTCAGGATACTGGCCCCAGAATTCCACACAAGAGGAAGAACAGGGATGGAATTTTATGTCCCTTTCTTATTTAAAACCTCAAGAGGCTGTATTTGCTCCAACTTCCCAGTAATGCAAGTGTACAGGAGGGAATGGTAATTTATTATCACTATTGATTGTGAGCTGTAACGATACCTTGCATTTTCTCAGTGCTTCCCTAACCTTTGCAGCATGTCTTAACATGTCTCATCTCTGAAGAGGCCTCATGAGGCAGATGTGAAAGGCAGAATGATGTCCATTTCATATATGATGCCACTCCTAAGATCAGAGAAGTGGTTCAAGGTCACACATCTATGAGAGGCAGAGTTAAGGCTGAAAAAGAAGTCTCCTGATTCTCAGGTTCACATTCACCTTCTGCATCCCTTCACCACTGTTTTTGGCTCTTACACTTTCTTGAACACCCCCATCATTAGCCCTTGGCTCTCTGCTCCTAACAGGATCAAACCCAAACCAAATCTGTTAATGTAATCGTCATTTGTGATGGCTTGGGCATTTACTAATCACACTGCTGCTCAGCCTGCATGGCAATTACCTCAAATTTCCTCTTTCTCATTAGGCAGGAGGTCAAGATAACTCAGTAGGGTTTCTGACCCCTATGATGCAGCCAAGGAGAGAAGCTGCCATGCAGCTAAGGAAGCCCTTTGTCAGGATTCCTAACTGATCTGCCATGAGATGCTCACTTTTCTGTATCTTCACCCATGACTTTGAGACTGGCCCACCATCTGCATCTCCATTTCTCCTAAATCTGTGTTATGTTTCCTTGGTGCTTTGTATTAAGACCATGAAGGAAAGAAAGAAAGAGACTAAGAGGCATGGGAATTTGAATGTTTACTTGGGCTGGGTGTTTCTGCTCTGACAGACTCACAGATAAAATGTCTTGGACAAACTGGGCCCCAATGCAGACATGGCAGAGGATGGCCTTGGCCCACACAGGCTAGGACTCATGTTATGTGACACAGGCTATAAGCTATATAACGTGTGCTCTTGAGCTCTGAAAATCACCCTTGGCACCCACTCCTTACTGCCCTTCAGCACCAGAAACAGTGCCAGCTTCTCCTTCCATTCAGGTCACCCTCACCTCACCTTCCTCTGCCCACAACAGCTGGAAGTCACCAGGAGGGAAAAGTATACACAGAGACTTGGGTGGTGGAGGAAGAAGGGGATTTAGGCTCACATCTTCTCGTCCTCTAGCTACCAGCTGTCAGGCACTACAGCCTTCAAGGAAAGGTGGTGCCATCTTTTTTCCTGAAATGCTCCACTGAGGGAGACCATGACATCTCTCTGTGTAGTCCACTCAGATTTTTACCACCCTGACTGTCAAGACATTCTGCTTTGTGTCTCATGCAAACCTTAATTTTATTCTAATGAGCAAAGCCATGAAGGAGGGCCTAGGGGGAGTTTGAACCAGCAGCCTCTGAGTCCCAGGAAGGGCTTGGTTGTTCACCCATCGGAACCTGTAGAACACAGGTGGATGCTTTCAAGGAAAGGAAGTGAATAAGATCCAGAATGGAGAGAACTCAATGGGAATATTGTTTGCTTCAGGGTGTTGGAGGAGAAATGTATGTGTAATGTGGCAGCAGTTTAGAATCTCCCGTTGCTGTGACCAGCATGAATGTGTGTCAAATTCAGCTATAATTAAACTGAGGCAACAGAGCACTCAGAATCCCTAAGAAGATAACTAGGGAGGGGCTATTGTTTTCTTTTTTTTTTCTTTTTTGAAAATGCCTGTACGATACAGGTTTCTGTTCACCCCACACTCCTGATACTATGGTCAGTTAGTTAAAAAGAAAAGGGGAATTGTTGGTGTGCTTCTAGTTCTGCTGCTGGGATCCCTTCTGTTACATTGCTTGACATTGTGGTCTATTTACATGGTCATTCTGTTACATTGGTTTGGTCTCACTCCCCCTGCCTCTGGGAGATTTGGTTTAGCCCTTGCTAGTTTCGTGCTTTTTCCTTCTCCCCGCCCCCTATCCTACATACTTCCTGAGTTCCAGACTCTGCGGCCAGAGGAGGGAGATGGAGGAGCACATTGTGTGGTGATTAGTTTGTTGGACTGCTTACCCACTTGTGAATAAAGATTAAACTGCGTTCTCAGCTCAGCCATGAGTTTTTGGTTGTCTGTTACCTGCCCATGAAGCCAGCCTGGAGAAAACAACAAGGGGCCAACTTGTACTTTCACTCATAGAGAATGGATTTGAGCTGCCCAGGGGAGCAGCAAAGCTCCTTGCCCACCTTCCTTGCACAGATGACTATGGAAATCATTGACCTCTTTTCATTTCCATCAGTTAAAATAATTCTTATTTGGAAAAGAAACCAGTGTCCCTTCCTTCAGCCTTTGATGAGGAGAGGCCATAAAGCAAACTACAAAAAACTGTGATGTGGGGATTTCCTGGACCAAGGAGTGAAAGTTAGTTCCTTCAAACTTGAAACAAATCTCAAAGACTCTGTACCTGTTACCTGCCTCTAGCCCCCACCCCAGCACTCAGCTAATTAAAAGCAATCTCAAGACCTTAGAAAATAGATTGCAAGGGGACTGGCACTCTGTCCTTCTGCCCCTGTGTACCCCCTAAAGTCAAAGCATCTGCTCATTAAAAACTCTTTAGGAGCCCAAGGCAACAAAGTCCGAGAGAGGCAACACTGCCTTGGCAAAGCATATGGCCCGGGGGAGGCGGATGTACTGTGTTTGGCAGCCAACACCAACTGCAGGCAGGAGTAGAATGATGGAGCAGCTGGGTGGTGGGGTGGGGGTGGCAAGAAACTCTTCTCAGCAAAGAACTAAGCCTGCCCCAGACTGATAAGAGCAGTGGCACCATTGTCTGCCAAGAAGCAATAAATAAATAAATAAATAAATAAATAAATAAATAAATAAACATTTATCTACAGACTTAACCTACTTTCCCACACTGGTGGGATGATGGAGGCTAGATATGAGCTCCTTTCTAGGGTTTTGAGGGTTGTGAAACAGGGCAGGGGGGCAGGGAGGGGAGAGGTTAAGATACACGAGGGGAGTTGCATGAATTGATAACACTGTGAACACAGTGCAGCAGCAAAAGGGGCATGATTGTTGCTGAGTTTCTTTTAACTCCCTGAAGACTGCCAGGATCTGGGGTAGTGAGCCATCTTTGCTAGGGTGCTAGGAATATCTTTTGACTGAGGTAAAGAGGATAATCTGGGGTTCCTACTCCTGCTGCCCATACTCCACACTTTCCTGCTTCTTATCATTCCTGGGGAATAAGCACTCCTTTTTTTCCCACAATCTACTCCAACACTTGGGGTCTAGCACTATCCTGGAGCTAACACAATTCTCCAGTTCCAAGGCATGAGGTTTCTGAGAATTCACTGGCAAGGAGATTTGAGGGAAGTTGGCAGCCAGCTGAGGGCCCTATGTTGCTCTTAGCCGCTCCCAGCCTTTCCTCCTGCTGAGAGTTGCTGCATTAAGATGGGGTGGGGGTAACCGTCTGTTCCTTTTCTTACTTCCCTAGAATGCTGTGACTTTTGATTCCTGCTTGATTAACAGAGACTGTATTTAAGGCAGCTTTAATTTTCTCAGGTCACCAAACTCTGGAGCAGCAAAGCTGCAAGGAGCCAGCCCCGCAATAGATCAAACACTGGGACCTTCAAATCGCACTGTGGCCCAATTTCTCTTTGCTGTTGCTGCCTGATAACTCTCTCAGCCTGAAGCCAAAAGCTTCCTTTTTCAGGGGTGGGGGTGGAGACAGGATGTGGATGTTAATGGATGAACCCTTCCTGTCAGCCAGGAACAAGAGCTGAAAGGACTCTACACTTCAACCCTGGAAGAGTCCTTCAGCACAAGGGACAGCTCTGACCAAGCATGCAAGAGCAAGCACTTCAGCACCAGGGGTAGCACAAATCAGCCCGACACTCAGAACCAGGACAGTTCCAACCAGGCCTCTGCCAGGCATAGCACACAACCTTCCCTAACCCCCTTCTTAAGTCAGAAATACAGATTGGTGTGAATGATCTCACTGCTTTGCTAGAGGTTACCAAATGGCTAGCCTTGCTGGCAACCTTTCACCAAAACATCTGTTCAGAGAAATGTATTTTCACACGTCTTCAGGGTTCTGTATGCTCTCACCAGCATCTTCCTTAAGCTTTCTCTTGGTCCATCTCTCTGACATCCTGAGACCAGCCCCCAAAGAAGCTGACTATTCTCAGGACTACCTGGCCAGTCTTCCTGCTAGTCCCTGGTGCCTGTGGCTTATGAGGGCCCCACAATTTCCTTTCTGGTTCCACCTCATCCCCTCCCAACTTGCTTCATTAGCATCTCCTGAAAGGCAGGCTAATTTCTCTGCCCAGCACCTGCATGCTCACTTGCTTAGTGGTGGGGGAGGGGGGAGTGCCTCTGTGGCTGCCATTTCCTCAGAAGCATCTTTTATAGACCTGGTCCATGTTGCAATTCTAGGAGGCATCGTGGAGCAGTGCAATGTGGGAAGATTACACTCAGAAGCCTGGTTTGCAAATTATCTCCCAGTGGGGGTAGGGAATGTGCCTGTTAACTGGGAGCTCAGTGCGCAAAGCCATTCTCATTTAAGGGCAGAATCTTCCCAGATCAGCCTCTGATCAATCCTTGCTTCCACCAACATGCCATACATTAGGAAGAGGTGCCTGCATTGAACTCAGAGGAAGCCCCAGACTTGCCTTCTCACACTCACTATAGCTGCTGTTTCATTAGGATTTTCCTCTAGACCTAGCCCCTGTGCCTTTATCCACTTAAAAATATTGCCTATAGATTTTCAAATTATTGCTACTCTTTCCAAGAGAAGGATGCAGTGGTTAAAAATTAACAGCAAATTTATAGGAATCCTATATGGCAATTACAGAATTATAATGAAGTGGCTGCTACTTGGCCAAGGGTAGGTAATTAGAAATCCACAGTGGGGAACTAGAATCTGTATGGTATTGGAATTGTATTTTTGAGAGAGAATGCTATTGAATCAATGGAGCCTTGAGCTGGCTAGGTTCTTCTCTGGAGGAAAGAAAGACTGGTTCACACCTATTTGGAGGCAGTTTAGAAGAAGATTCATTGAAGAATTTATTACACAAGAAGATAACTGGACACCAGTGAAATTGGAAAGAACTGTGGGCAAGGTGGCAGCTTGAGGGCCTTCCAACCTAGTCTGAAGAAAAGGAGAGAATATGAAAGAAGGATTCTCATTACCAACAGAGGGAAAGAGATTATTAAGATGGAGTTGAACAAAAGGGACTACCACTACTGTTGACAGAAAAACTTGGCATTTATCCTGCCCCAGTAGGCCAATTCTCCTTGCAAAAAAAAATTTTAAAAGATAAAAATCGGATGTCACTTTCTTGTGGAGATGTCAACTTTGGTCATATTTTTCAAGTGAAAGTCTTGCTCCGGTGAACTTATTTACTTCCCACTCTGCATCTCTTTAGGATCCCAGTCACCCAGCTGGTCTCAAGGGGTCTAAAACAAAGACTCTTATTTGGTGGAAGGGAGTTCTGCCAGGAATCTGATACAAAGAGCCTCTTGGCTTTTCAAAGCTTTTCTCTAGACCTGATCCTGGCTGGCAAAAGCAACTTCCCAGCCTGGAGCCCTTATGTCTGAAATGCATGCCGGATTTTGAAGAATGGTGCAATAACAATAAATAAGTAAATAAATAAAGAAAGGAAGGAAGGGAGGGAGGATGGAAGGAAGGAAGGAAGAATCATCATTTGTGCTTTGGTGCTACATCAAAATGCTATTTTGGTTATAACACACAAAATACATTGTTAAAATTCATCTCCCTGGTTTCATTTTACTTTTTAAGTGTGCTCCTGCAAAAATATCCCTTGACCTGTGGTTTGCACTGTGTTCCCAGTGGGTAGCTGTGGTCCCACACAGGGCTTAGCTACCTTTACCCTCAACCTGGGCGTTGTATACTCTCTGTTGTCACCAGAGCCGATAACAATGCCTGGCCCAGGGTGGCCTCTCTAAAAGAAATGGAGAAGGGAAAGTTGTCTGGGGTTCTTCTCAGGGTGGAACCTAGAAAACGCAAGGCCTCCCTGGCAGAAATTATTCATTGTGCCTCTCATTTCAAGCACAGATGCTTGTCAGCTAGGTTTCCCCCACTTCTGTTTATTTATTTATTGAATAGAGGCAGAGGAATTGAGAGAGGAAATAGAGAGGGAGAGAGACAGAGAGCTGCAGAACTGGTTCACCACTTGTGAAGCTTTCCCCCTGCAGGTGGGGACCAGGATCTTGAACCTGAGTTCTTGGGCTCTATAACATGTGAGTATTAGTGAGTATGCCACCACCTGACCTCAGTTTGCTCCCTTTAAATCTTTATGATGCTCAGTTTCTGCTCCCACCAGATATCCAGGGCTGGGTCTGCTTGCTGTGTCCATCCAGTCAAGCTGCAAAGCCCACTGAAGACTGGTACCGGTAGTGGACTGGCTTCCCTTTTTGTCCTTCCCTCCTGCTTGGGAAGCTAGCAGGAACACATTGGCAAAAGACCAGGATACAAACACTCCAAGCCTGGCTTAGCATTGGCGGCTGAGTTGACTCTCCTACCTTGTGACCTGCAAGAATGGAGTCTCCCAGCATCCAACTCCCAAGCAGCTGAACTTGTTTGCATTTGGCCCCAGGTAAATATATTGATTTCCTTCTCCTGCATAGAGTGAGAAGCCTTGATGATTCCATTCCAGTGATACAGGCAATATCAATAATCATCATCAGCACCACAGTGCTATGAACAGCTCTGATGTTTGGGAGTGTTAACCCTCAGTTTCATCGACACCCCCAATACCCTCAAGGCAGGAAGGAGGAAGCAGGAGAACACATCTTGTCCCTACTGTGTGGATGGGCAGGGCTGCTCTCAAACAGAGTGGAGAGACAACCAGGGTGAGAAATCAGATCTGGAGTCAAGATCTGAGTCATCACCCTCCTCAAATCAAATTGGGTTTTTTAAAAATTATCACCAGGGTTATTGTTGCGGCTTTATGCATGCACAGTAAATGTATAGCTCCCAGTAGCCATTTTTCTTTATTTTATAATATATTCTATTTACTTATTTTGGACAAAAGCAGAAATTAAGGGGGTGGCACACCTGGTTAAGTGCACATATTATCATGTGCAAGGACCTGAGTTCAAGTCCCCTATCCCCACTTGCAGGGGGCTGCTTTACAATGCTTTACCTGCAGGTATCTTATCTTTCTCCTTCTCTGTCTTCCCCTACCTTCTCAATTTCTCCTGCTCTATTCAATTTAAAAAAAAATAGAAAGAAAGGGGGTTAGGCAGTAGCACAATGGGTTAAGTGCACATGGGTGCAAAATGCAAGGACTGGTATAAGGATCCCAGTTCGAGCCCCTGGCTCCCCACCTGCAGGGGGTGGCTTCATAGGCAGTGAAGCAAGTCTGTAGGTGTCTATCTTTCTCTCCCTCTCTGTCTTCCCTTCCTCTCTCCATTTCTGTCTGTCTTATCCAACAACAATGACATCAATGACAAGAATAATAGCCACAACAATAAAAAAAAGAGCAACAAAAGGGGGGGGAATAGCCTCCAGGAGCAGTGGGTTCATGATGCAGGCACTAAGCCCTAGCAATAACCCTGGAAGCAAAAAATAAAATAAATAGAAATAAAGAAATGGGGGCTAGGCAGTGGAGCTTCTGGTTAAGTGCACATACTACAGTGCTTAAAGATCCAGGTTCAAGCCCTGAGTGGTGAAGCAGATCTGTCTCTCTCCCTCTCTATCTTCACTCCCCTTCTCAATTTCTCTCTGTCTCTATGCAGTAATAAAGATAATTTTTTTAATTTTAAAAATAAAGAAATGGCCACTAGGAGTGGTGGAGTCATAGTGCCAGCACCTCACCCCAGCAATAACCCTGGTGGCAATAAAGAGGGTGGGCATCTGCAGTATTTATTTTACCACTCATGAAACTCCTGCTTGCAGACATGGTAGCTTGGGCGTGGTAGCATATGCACTCATCCATATGTGCAATAACCTGGCTCCTCTTTACTTTGATAGGATAGAAGAAAACTGAAGAGAAAAATGAGAGGGAAATGGAAGATAGAGAGTGGATGAGGGGCCAGGCAGTGGCACACTTGGCTGAGCATACAGGTTAGCGTGCGCAAGGACCCAGGTTCAAGCCCCTGGTCCCCAGTTACAGGAGGAAAGCTTCAGGAGTGGTAAATCAATGCTGCAGGTGTTTCTCTGTCTCTCTCCCACTCTATCACACCCTTCCCTCTGCATTTCTGGCTGTCTCTACCCAATAAATAAATAAAGATAATAAAAAAAGAAAGGGTGGGTGAGAAAGGGTAATACCTGCAGCACTGTTTCATCACTCAAAATCATTCCCCTGCAGGTATGAACCAGGGGCTTGACTGTGGGACCATGGATAACAAGCCTGCTCTACCAGGTGAGCCACTGTCCAGCCCTTCAAACTGAGCTTCTAAACAAGCTATAAACCTATATGTCTCTCTACTCTCTGTATCAGTAGGCCTGGTGCGGGTCAGGCCTGGAAGCCCCTGACCTTGAGGCAAGTTCATTTCTGCCCCTTGAGTCACATGACTTGGAGCAGGTGGTTCAGCATCCCAGTCCTATAAGAATGGGGCAGGGGAGCAGGGTGGTGGTGCACCAGGTTAAGCGCACATAGTATGAAGGACTTGTAGAAGGATCCCAGTTCGAGCTCCCAGCTCCCCACCTGTAGGGGGTCACTTTACAAGCAATGAAGCAGGTCTGTAGGTGTCTATCTTTCTCTCTCCCTCTCTGTCTTCCCCTTATCTCTCAATTTCTCTCTGTCCTATCAAAAAAATTTTTTTTAATGGCTACAGGACCAGTAGATTTGTAATGCAAGCACCTAGCCCCATGATAACCCTGAAAAAAATTCAATGGGGCAGGACTACCTCCCTCAGGGGGTTTAAGGGATGCGAAGACATTCTATATACAAAGGAGTTGGCACATAATAGGTGCTCAATAAACCACGTTAATTAATTCAACAAATATATACTGAGTACCTCCAAATGCCAGGTTTTTGTTCTGGGTTTTTTCTCCCTGAAGTGGCGAAAGAGACAGCCAATGAAGCCTCCTTTCTCTCCATCTACATAGCCTGCATTTGCCCTGTTCTGCTCCCAGGCCTTGGTACAGAAAGTACAGTCAACTCTAAATCATCTATGTAAATGGAGTGGAACATTCCACTGATAATTCTGAAAGAGCAAAGAGCCCAAGAATAATTCTTATTTGAATGTTTATTTTTATGTGTTTATTTTATGTTTATTTTTACCTTCCTAATTGCTGTTTGTTCTAGCTTTCGCTCACACTTGTTTGCATTGTCAGAGCCCCTGCTGGCTGTGGGTGAGGGGTGTGTGCTGTCCTCACCAGGTGGAAACAAGCCACAAACACCCTGTGGGGGTGGCTGATACCCACTAAAGAGGAGACAGAGACTGATAGGCTTCTTGATCTTTGCCCAAGAGGAGACATGCTGGGCACCTGAACTTCTGTTTCTATGTGGGTGCCTGGGTAGGGTGAGAAAGACGGAGGCCTAGAACTATGTTGAACCACTGTTTTCCTTCATTTTATTTTATTTTATTTTATTTTATTTTATTTTATTTTATTTATTTTGTCTCCAGGGGTATTGCTGGGTCTTGGTACCAGTACTATGAATACACTGATCCTGGTGGCAACTTTTTCTATTTTATTGGATAGCACAGAGAAAAACTGAGGGGGGTGGATAGAGAAGAAGAAAGAGAAGCATCTATGGACTTACTTCATCACTTTGAAGCATCTCCCCTGCAGGTGAGGAGCTAGGGGCTCAAACACGGGTCCTTGCCCGGGTCCTTGCACTTAATACTATGTACACTTAACTGGTACCCCACCACCCAACCCCTAAACCCTGTGTTCTCTCACATGAGGAGTCAAAAGCATAGATGAGTTGCATATATACTCAGAGCCCTTCCTCAGGGCACCCATATTGTGTTCTATCATCTGTCTGTCTACCTATCTATCTCTTTTCAAAAATATTTTAAACCTTATTAATTTATTTAATTTGATAGGACAGAGATAAACTGAGAAAGACAGGGGATGGAGAAGGAGACTGACATCTGCATTACTACTTCACCATTTGAGAAGCTTTCCCCCTGTAGGTAAGGACCAGTGGCTTGAACCTGGTTCCTTGTGCATGGTAACACATACACTTGACCAGGTGCTCCCCCACCCAGCCCTTACTCTCTCTATCTCTATACCTTTCTGTCTCTATCACTCTCCAAGCTTTCCTTCACTGGTGCTATTTCTAGAATTCTCCCTGGGGCAAACTAGGAACCAGATCCATCTTCCAACAGACATTTCTTCCATGCCTTGGGGATGGGGGTGGGAAGCTTTGGTGGCCAAGGAGTTCTCATTAATTGCACACTCCTCTTTGGCCACCGTAGCTGGCTTGTCCCCAGCCTCCCACATGATATTTACTGGGTTTGGAAGGTGGGGCTCCACCTGCACTAGACCACACATATCCATGGCTTTGGCAGGTACTTCTGATCTCTTCAGAGGCTGAGTGAGTTTTTCACCTGCCTTTCCATGGGAGGGATTCTTGGCTACTCCATGACCTGACCTGCCCATGGCCACCTCCTCTCCTTCCACCCAGGACTCTGCTTCTGGCACAGGTCAAGTGTGTGTGTGTGTGTGGGGGGGGGGGGACTCTAGATGTCCTCCCTGCTCCTGAGCACTGTGGTGCTAAGGCCACACTGAGACACAATCATCTGTACTTGCATGCCATCTCCAGACACGTTCACACCTATCATCTCTATGTACCTATGGGACTGACAGGTACAAATGGGGAGATGGGGGCTCAGAGAAAGTAAGGACCTCACACTGCTGCCTGGGACTCTGGGCTTGTTGCTATGATGTGAAGGATGCCAGAATCCTCCTCTATACTGATGAGCTTTCTGAATCTTAGTATTCTACTGTTTCTAGATGTAAAATATGCATTCTCTCCTGCAAAGGTGCTGAACATCATGAAGCTGAAAGCTGCACCCAGGTTTGCTGGGTGGTTTGTTATTGGAGAGCTAACAGAGCAAGTGGGAGGAGCAGGCCATGGTGGGGCACTCCCCATGGAACAAGAGCTTCACGGAGCAGTGTGAAAAGTATGCTTGTAGAAAGGGAGGTGGGCAGACACCCAAGGGGTCCGGATGCCTGTAGTGTCTTCTGTAAAGATGGGGAGGCATGGCATAGGGGGCTAGCAGGAAGGGGAACTGGTGACCACTGCTGAAGCCAAGCCCTGGTCATTCTGGGAGATTGGGGCTTCAAAAGATTGGGCATCTACTGTGTGGCCTCATATCCATTTTGCCAGATGCCCTTTCTCACTGGGACTCATTCCTCCCATGTTTCTCTCTTATCCTGCATTCCCTGCCCCCCCCCCCCAACAAATAAGGGTGTCAGAATTGGGCTGGTGGTATGCTTGGGTGCCCTCCACTCCCCTGTCCATCCCTCTGTGCTGAGAGGGCAGATACTAGGATCCCCTCTAGGGAGGGAAATTATCCTATGTGAGAGTCAAGGTTGAAGAGAAGATCAGATGCTGGGTTGTCTGACTTTAAGAGCAAATGTAGAGATGCCCTCAACAGGCATCTCAACAGGCAACAGAAACCCTGGAAGGCCTGTCCCAATTCAGGGGACAATCAGGTACTGTGATTGCAATGAAATGAAGAAACATCTCAGCTCCTGCTATAGTAGCCACATTGCATGGGCTCAGTAGTGGGCATGGCCACTGGCTGCCACACAGAGGGCAAACACAGACTATCCCACTGCTGCATAAAGGCCAGCATGAAATCATTCTGGGTCTCAGTTTCCTAATCTACAAAATAGAAAGCACTCTCCCTAGCTGCTGCCCAAACCCCAGTGAGATGGCAGGTGGCCATAATGTGGCCTCCTACTTTGTGCCTCAGCTGCCTGCCTGCCGGGGATGGAGGCACACTATATGGTATATAAAGCATGGCAAACATGTAGAAAACATGCCCCTAGTGGTCCAGAAGACAATGTTCAAGGTGAAATCCAAATCCCCCTTTCAACCAGCAAATAGTCAAGCTACTCATATGAAAAAAGGGCATATAAACCCCACAGACAGAGCTGAGGAGACAGTTTGCATTAGCACAGAGCAAGAAGAACAGAGAGGCTCCTGGGAGGGAGGCAGTAAGCCCCATGGCTCTGCACCATCTGGAAAAATGGGCCGGGACAAGAGATGGGGCTTGTGTGTGGCGAGTTGGTGAAATCAGTAATGCTTAGATGGACTGACAGAAACCCACACATCAACTCAATCACAGTACACAAAAGGGAAGCTTGCACAGAGAGCACACCTTTGCTGAGAAGGACAGCTCCCAAACTGGCCTAGTGGGTGGGTTCAAGACCCCCAGGTCCACCTGATACAGAGGCAGTTCTCAAAGGTTCCTTCCTGGGACTGTGTTGAGGAGCCCAGGGCTGAAGAGCAGGTCCAGGCTTCTCTCCTCTGTGCAGGCCACTGTCCCTGGGCCTGAGCCTGCCCCCTGTCCACCCCCTCCCATCCCAGGGGTACAAGGTGCCCACCTACTCAGGAGATTTCCCTCTTTATGTCCTCTTTCAGGTCTACCATGTTCTTTTGCAATTGCAGACTCTTCCCATCCCTTGGAGACTGAGGTGGAACCCCTTTCCTCCCTGCCTTCTCTCTGCCTCCCCTTCCTACACACTTCCTTACCCCCTGCTTCCCTGACTCCACTGGAGAGAGACTAAGAGCCTGTGGAAGACTCACACAAATTTCTCTGAGAGTTACCTTCAGCTTAAACTCCCACTCCCCTGGACCCCCTCCTCTGCACCAGGTGACCCAAATGCTGGGCTTCTAGTGATGCCATCTCCTCTCTGCAAGGCTGCCTCCTCCCCCACCTCCTCCTGCTTCACTCAGAGCTGTCACATCCCTGGGTGATGACACACATATTTGTAATATCAGCAGTCAGTACTGGGAGAGTGCCCTGGGCCCCCTGGGTGCTGTTGAAGACACTGACAAGGCTTTCCCAACATGGGGGGTGGCAGGTTCAGACAGAGGAGGGCTCTAGGGAGAAGCAGGTGCTCTGGGCACCTCTGAGATGCACCAGGCTTCCTTGCAATGCTCATGTCCCAGCAAATGGGGGAGCCTGGGCATGGAGGAACATCTATGGGAAGGAAACACAGCCCCAAGACAGTGCTGGGGATGCTCTTAGCCCCAAAGCATGAGTGCCGGGGCAGATCTCCACTACCTCTGCCCACCCTGAGGCTCTCACCTATCATCCCCACACTCCTTCCAGAGTGGTTGTTTACTTTTAACTATTTTATTGAGGAGTTAATGATTTACAGTAAATACAGTTGTTGGTACATGTGTAAAATGTCTCAGTTTTCTGCAAAACATTCTCACCCCCAACCTAGGTCCTCCTCCACCATCCTGCACCAGGACCTGAACTCTCTCCCAACCCACAGAGTTCTTTACTTTGGTGCAATACACCAAATCTCACCCAAGCTCTGCTTTGTGTTTCCAATTTCTGTTATTTCTCAACATCTGTCATTAATACTCCACTACAGGGCCTAGATATGGTGCACCTGGTTGAGCACATGTTACCATGAGCAAGGACCTAGGGATCAAGTCCCCAGTCCCCACCTACAGGGGGAAAGCTCCACGAGTGGTAAAGCAGTGCACAGGTCTGTCTATCTATCTCTCCCTTTCTATCTTCTCCTTTACCCTCAGCATCTCTATCTCTACCCAGTAAATAACAAATAAAATATTGAAAGTATTCTAGTGCTACCGATTGGAGGGTGAGGCACCATATGCCCACTGCCTGGCCACCTCTCCCTGCAGTCTTCTCAGGGAAGCACCTGGGATGCATTGGATCAACCTTCTCGTGGTGCATCCCGTGAGTACCCATTCATTGGGGAAACTGATGATCCTTCCTAGCCGACTGAATCCACATGGATCCCAGTCACTTTCAAAGCCAGCAACAAGCAGCTCCTGACAGCTTTCAACCTGACGCTGTTGACTGGCTATGGAAGAAGGGCAAACGCTAGAAGAAGAAGGGAAGCACCTGTGGATGCTCATTCAGTATCCTGACATGGAATGGTGAAGGGCCCAGGCTGCATGGAGACAACTAACCAGGAGGGAGGAGCTGGGTGGGTGCCCTCTATTACCCCAGAGTAGGTGCATCCATGGAAGAGCCCATGGTGGTGATGAATTAACTCCCCTATAATGCAGACCCCCCCATACATTTCCTGTTTGTGAGCCCTTCTGCCAGGATCCAGTGTCTGGGCAGGCAGGGTATGTTCAGGAAGCCTCTCAGGGTGGAATTCTGGAACTAAGTGATCAAATCAGGCATGGCCAAGGTCCCTTTGCTGGAGACTGACTAACTTGTGATACTCCCTGGCATGTAGAAATATTGTGATTTTTCAAGGTGTCACTGGGGGAGGGATGATAAAGGGGCAGATGGAATGCAGGACTTTGGCTATGCAACCATGGTGGCTGACATGGCTATGCACTGTGTAGCTGGCGGGCTTTTGCTAGTGAATCTGGAAGTCTTGCAAGAAGCAAGTGGTGGTATAAGTTTAGGAACTGGATTTCTCCACCTTGGAAGTCTTTAAACAGACTTTATAGTCAAAGCCCAGGACTTAATTATAAGGTAGCAGAGTTACAAAGGATCCCAAATACACAAAACACATATTCTTTGTGAGAGTCAGAGACTTGATGGGGAATATTGGCATCCATGGTATAGCATTTATGCGGAAGGGACTGAGGGTCCTGAATCTTCTGAACTACCTCCCTGCTGGCAGAAGGAGCTCTTCCCCACAACCCTTGCTAAAAAAAAAAAAAAAAAAAAAAAAAGCCTGGGGAATAAGCAAAGACCTCTCGAGGAGGTTTCTTGCAGGTAATGCTTGCCCTGGCTGGAAGCTTTCCCACTTTTCTATTTCACTGAGACCAAGTTGGGGGAAAGCTCTGTCCCTGGAGGTGGGATGGGGGCATCTTCACATGCAAAGAGCTGCACTAGCAGGAAATGGAAGCAGGTTTAGAAGCAGGTCTGTCAGGAGCCAGACTGGGATGGGCAGAACCCAAGTCCAGAGGAAAGAGATCATTATTTTAAAAAATATTTATTTATTTAGGAGAGAGAAAACCAGGGCATCACTCTGGCAGATATGATACCAGGGTTGGGACCCAGGAGCTCATGCTTGATAGTGTGATACTTTATCCCCTGCATGCCCTCCCAGGCTGCAAGAGATATTACTGACATGAAAGGAATGCCTGAGCTGCTAGCAAGAGCTCCAGAGCCAGTAATGCTCAGCTCCTGGCTGATGGTCTTCCATCAGTGGTCAGAGACCCTGAAGCCACTTGGGCATAGAATGTAAGAGAGGGTCAGAGGGTCCATGGTGGTATGTCCCCTGAGAGCCCAGCAGCAGGCTCTTCCTTAGGTGGGTCCAGGGGATGCTCTCATCAAAGAACTTTCCTGAGGGGAAAGTCCCTGCTGCCTTCTGCATTTGTGTCTCTAGGAGACTTTTACTAACTGGGATTCTTGGTAGCAAGAAGGACAGACAGTTCTATACAATAGCAGATGATCCAGGATGGGGTGGACTGTCAAGCACAAGGCCCTGAGTTCAGTCCCTGACATTGTATGTGACAGTTTGATACTATGATTTTCTCCTTTATCTCCATCCCTCTCTATCATAAGTAGATAAATAAATAAACCTTTAAAAATAGAGAGAATAGGGAGTCGGGCGGTAGCGCAGCGGGCTAAGCGCAGGTGGTGCAAAGCACAAGGACCGGCATAAGGATCCCTGTTCGAACCCCGGCTCCCCACCTGCAGGGGAGTCTCTTCACAGGCGGTGAAGCAGGTCTGCAGGTGTCTGTCTTTATCTCCTCCTCTCTGTCTTCCCCTCCCTCTCTCCATTTCTCTCTGTCCTATCCAACAACGACAACAACAATAATAACTACAACAATAAAACAACAAGGGCAACAAAAGGGAATAAATAAATAAAATAAATATTTAAAAAAATAGAATAGCAGAGCCCAGGTGGACATCAAACCACCACTGTTGGCAAAGTTCAGTGGCAACCAGAGTGCTTGACCTCCAGCACCCTGTGACCGGTAAGTCCAGGAGCAAGAGAAAAGGATGGCTGCCCAGGGGTTAGCGTGAGTGGTGTAGCCAGGAAGAAACCAAAGGCTGCTAGTAAAGAAGTTCCTGCTTAGTGACCCAGGATCAAATACAGAACTATGCTAGGTGCCAGGCCCAGAAAGCCCACTGATTAAAGGGGGGCTCAGTGGGACATTGTGATGCCACTGAAATAAATGTAGCAAAGCCAACACCCACCACCACCCTCCACCTTTCCTAAAGGGACTGTGAAAATTTACTGAAGACCTAGGCCAGAACAAGGACTTAAAAGAGAGCAGGGTAATCCCCAACACACTCCTGCTTGATACCCATGCAGGTTCCCTGTGCAAACAGACGCCTCCTGGTGGGTGATAACCAGTTGCCGTGCGCTTCACATTTGGTTGCACTGTTTTCTCTCTGGAACTGGCCAGCACTGCCAGTCATACATGTCTGTGTTCTGGTGTCTGACTCATATCACATGAATCCTTTCCCATCACCACAAGAAAGGGTTAACTGCTCTCTTTTCAATACACACTGACTGTCCTGCCTGAAGTTGTCATTACCCCCTGCTCCCTGTCACCATTTAATCTGCTGCTTCTCAGGTCATGCTGATACTCCAGAGAACATCACCTTACTCACCTTGTGAAGGAAACCATGCTCATGGGAGCGGAAGGTCAAGGAGGTAAAAGCATGTTTGAGTCCCCACCAGGCCATCTGTGTCACTGAGGAAGACCTAACCCAAAGAGGCAGCAGCTTGCCATGCCAATTACCCCTTTAGAGTCCATGGCTTTCTGGAAAGACCCATTTTAGTTTACATGAAAGCAAGTTGTCACACCCTATAACCCTTCTGCCAAGAAAGAGATAGAGCTTAGACCTTGGGGGAAGAAGATAATAACCTCGGGGAGACTTGCTACCAGGTTGGGAGACTCCCTGGTAAAAGAAGGCTCAGCAGTGGATTCAAGGTGCAGAACAAGGGTCCCAATGGTGTGGAGGAGCATCGTGCTGTATGAGGGAGTGTGAGGAGTCCCTACCAGTCCCCAAGCACAGCCCTGACTCCTCAGGATAGCTGGAACTGCCCCTATCTTGAAGGCTCTGTGATAGGCTAGATAGAATATTAGAATAGCAAAGCTATCAAGGGATGGGATATGGAGTTCTGGTGGTGGGAATTGTGTGGAGTTGTACTCCTCTTATCCTATGGTTTTGTCAGTGTTTCCTTTCTATAAATAATAATAATAAAAGAATATAGGAGTGAAAGAGGAGGACTGTGCTACACACTCCTGTGCCCCTCGTCTCTTCTCTAGTGTTTTTCTGCAGTAATCAATAACCCCAGGGCTGACCTAGCAGCATTAGGGAACTACATGCAAATGCCCTCCAGCCCCCCCTGCCCACCAATCCCATGTAATTGTGCCCCCCACCGCCCACCAACCCCATGTAATTGTGCAGGTCCAGCAGAACAGCAAACTTGGAAGTGAATGCCTACACATGGACACCCATGGAGCATCCCTCCCATTGATTACGGGGGCTGGTGGACAGAACCCTTGCTCCCTCCAGAAGGCATATTGTAGGCACCATCCACACAGCCCTTGCCCAAGGCCCCCAGGATTCTGTGCTCAACAACTCAGCAGCCTGCCTAGAGTTCCTTACTCCTGCCCCATTTCCTTCAAATCGCTTTCCCCAAATAAACCTCTTGCCTATGAATGTTTGCCTCAAACTCTGCTTTGGGGGGTGGGGGAAATGTGTGTGTGTGAGAGGAGGATCCAGATGAAGACAAGGAAGATATGAAAGCTGAAATTTCTCACCCCAAGAAAGAAAAGCTGCATAACTTCCCCTTCTCTGTTCGCCCTGATGGTGTTGTGTCCCAGTTTTTTCTGCATTTAAATGCTGGTGATTAACAGGAGGAACATGGTCCTTCCCTGCAGCATAAGTAGCAAGGCAACAGCAGGGTTAAAACCTTTCTCCTCATGGCACCAGAGTCCTTCCAGGCTTGGCTGGAAGCTTCACAGGCCAGAATGCATTCAGGGCCAGGGAAGAGGAATGTGAACTTGCTGGATATGTCATCAGAAGCAAGACACTGAGAAGACATCTCACAGGCCTGCCCACCCCTCTCACATCCCTAGATCATGAGACTAACACCCCCTGTTCTGAGAGCCATCTGTCTGGACTCTGGGGAGCATTTAGTTCCATTGAGCTTTCTCTGGGGTCACTTGGAGAGGCAAGGGCATATCCATGCACCAGAGTCCCTGTCTCTTGTGGGTTCTTTCCTCTCTCCACCCTTTTCTGCCACCAGAGTTGGGGCTCAGTGCCTGCACAACTCCACCATCCCCATTATCCATATTTTTATAGAAGATGGTAGACAGGGAACAGCTGGTGGCGCACCTGGTTGAGCACACATGTTACAGTGCACAAGGACCCAGGTTTGAGCCCCCGGTCTCCACCTGCAGGGGAAAAGCTTTGCAAGTGGTGAAGCAGGGCTACAGGTGTCACTCTGTTTCTCTCCCTCTCTGTCTCCTCCTTCCCTCTTGATTTCTGGCTGTCTCTATCCAGTAAATAAAAGATAATAAAATTAAAAAAAAGAATATGGTAGACAGAGAACAGAAGAGACACCTGTGGCACTGCCCAACCACTCATGATGCTCCCCATTGAAGGTGGGGACCAGGAACTTGAACCCAGATCCTTAAGCATGGTGTCATGTGTGCTCTACCAGGTGAGACCACTGGCCTCTTTTCCCTCTCTTCTTGTTCATCTTAGCTTCTACAAATCTAGCTGTCCCAGCCTCCAAATTGAAGTTATGGTCATTGGCTTGGCTATATGATTAAGCACTGTCTTGCCTAGTCTCTTTTAAACAGTGTGGTTACAAGTCAGAGGCTGTAGGGGTCCAGTCAGGGGGAACTATGGTGGACAGTGGTCTCTTGCCAGGTCTCAGTGTCTGTGTCTCTCTGCCTTGATCCTCCCTGAGGCTCCAGGAAAGCCTTATTTACAGTCACTGCAGAAGCGCAGCCACTAACTGCTGGTGGGAGAGCACTAACTGAGTGGATCTAGCAAGCCTGGCCCTGCCTAGCTGGCACCCCCCCCCAGCTGTCACCCTGCTCTATGGCCATCACCACGAGCTCTGACACAAAACCAGGAGTCTTGTTCCTTCATGCCAGCACAACCATTTCCATCAGCCAGCAGCCTGAGGTCCTGAACCTGCCAGCCAGAGGGTCTCAGAACTCAGTGGACACAGGCAGGGTGTCTCAGGAGTAGGAGAGAGAAGGCAAAGAGGCACTGACTTTCTTCCTGCCAGGAGTCCTGGCCACTAGCTGGACCCATTTCTCTGTATTATTGCCATCTTCTGTTTGCTCCCTCCAAGCAGTACCCATGCCTGAGAAAACACTAAGCTATAGCCTGCTCATGGAGTATGGGCCCAGGACACAGGGATGGGGGTCTCCAGTGAGAGGAGTTTGGGCCACATGCCCAGACTCAGGCACCACCACCCAACAAGGTGAGGTATCACTCTACCCAGGCTCAGGTTACCTATTCTGCACATGTACCCTTCCTCCTGCCTGGAGTCTCTCCTCCTGAGTTCCTAGGGTGCCAACCATCACTGTGTGTGTGTGTGGGGGGGGGGAGTCACCTTCTGGCTCAGCAACAGGGTGTGTCTGTGGCTATCACCACCAGGCTTCTTATAGGGTAGGGGTTGGAGGACAGACTTTCTCCATTGTGCATCTCTATACCAGACTTGATGCTCTGTTCATGGAGCTCAGAAGATGTTGGCAGAACCATCTCACCTTCTCATCTTCTTCTACCCTAGAGTGAGATGTTGCCAGGACTGTGGAAGCATGGTCTCCATGGGAAGCACACATATCCAAGTTCAAGTCTCAGTTCCATTCGTAGGATCCCGCCCAGGTGTCTGCACAAAGTGCTTTCTTGATAAAAAAGAAACAAGCACAATCCTGTGGGTTCACAGACAGAGGTGACATATGCAGGGCTCACATTAATATGTCTGTGTTGGGGGTGTTTCAGTGAACACATACACATGCTCCTCCCTGGCCAACTCAACCCTCAAAGCACACAGTGCTGAGGTCTTGGAGAAGAAAAATTTTACATTAAGTTTTATTTGTTCCTTCAATTTTTAATATTTTTACCTATTTATTTATTTTAGATACAGAGAAATTGAGAGGGGAGACAGAGAAGAAGAGAGATACCTACAACACTGCTTCACCTGAAAGAAGCTTCTCCATTGCAGGTGGAGCACCAGGGGCCTGAACCTGGATCCTTGTACATTGTAACATGTGGGCTCCACCAGATGTGCCACCACCTGGTCCCTCCAATAAAAAGTAGTAAGACTCCAGTCTCGACACCATCACTTCTACTTTTTTGCACCTCCTATGGTCCTTCTATGTAATGACAGTTTTTACCCAGTTACAACCAGCTGGTCTAATTTTCCACTTATTGATGGATCAAAGACAAATTCTCTTAGGCTGAGTTTCCTACCCACTGGCTTCCAAGATCTGTATAACATGCTATCACATAACTGCTTGTAACTCACTCCACTGCTACTGGACAAGTAGGATTATTCGCTGGGGGGGGGGGGTGAGAGTGGGGAGGTCCTTCTGCTGCTATAAATACCAGGATACTTGGAGAATTTCTCATCTTTTGAATTGCTGGTTTCAGGAGTGGATTATGGAGTGGGAAGGTGGGCTAGTTCTTGTGCCATCCTACCAGGCTGTCCTTCAAGAAGAGAGGGCTGTACAGGTGGTGTGTGTGTCCTGCTCCAAGCTGATGTGTGCGGGGGTGGGAAAGGATGCTCCAGGGCTGTAGGCACTGTGTCTGGGTAACTGTTTGGAGGTGACTTGCTTTCTCCAGCCCCACATTGTTGGCACATCCAGAGCTTTGGAGCACTTTCTGGGGAAAGGTGCTCAGAGATATCAGGGCTCCCAACGGGCAGAGTGAGTGAAATGGAGTGCGCTGCCTCCTGGGGTGCAGGCTGAGTCAAGATGCTCATCCACCCTGTGCCCCACTATGCTGGCCCTGGCTACATGCCTCACTTTCTGTCCAGAGCAGAAAGGTTGAACAGCTTGTGTCCCCTCCTGTAATCAGATCCTCCTCCCATCAGTTTCCTGTCACTTTACTGGGGTGTCGGTGATATTCCAGACAGGAGTGATGTAATATCACTCAGACAGAATACAACAGACCATGTCTCTGTGACACATCAGGGGCCTGGGGGTTATGGAGCTCATCCTGGATCTCTCTCAGGAGGCATCAAAGACATAGGGCTGTAGCAAATTCACCATCCATATCCCATCTCCAGAATCCACAGCGTACTCTTAGCGTACTATTATCCCCATCATCCACATGCCTCACCATTGCATCATCCACATCCCCATCATCCCCATCCCATCCCATCATCCACATCCACATCATGCACTCCCCATCATCTTGTAATTCACATCCCCATCATCCATTTCTTCCATCATCCACGTCATCCACACACCCTACATGCCCTCAGGACTAACTGCCCTGGTGGCTTCTTCCCACCATTTCAGGCCTTTTCTTAATGGTGTTATATCCCATGTGGGGCACATGCAGTCCACAGATTGGTAAATTGGGCAGGATGAAATGATAGTGGTAAAGGAGATCAACAGTCTTATCCCTGGGACACTCCCTGTTGCCTGCCACTCTTTATCCTTTTCTGCTTCTGAAAGCAGAGCCAGGAGCCATTGGACACTGAGTAGGGGAACCCCTCTGCAGAGAAGGCCCAGAGTCAGTTCCACCCCATAACCCCAGCACACAATAGAAACTCAAAGGCAGGAAAACCAGTGGGTAGATTTTCTGCTCCCCTGAAGGTTGTCTTATCAGAGCTTTGTCGATGGCAGTCCTGACACCTGGGACCATGAACATGGGGCTGCCCAGTGACTGGCATGAATGAGGGATCAGTGACTATTTTTGCCACCAGGGTTAGCATTGGGGATCAGTGCTTGCATGTCTTTGCCCTTACTAGTTCCCAATGGGCACTTTTTCTTTCCTCTAGATAAAGGCTGAGAGACAGAGATAGAGGGAGGGAGAGATAGAGAAGTAGAGAAAAAAAGAGAGGAGAGAAGTAGAGATACTGCAGCACCACTCCACTGCTCCTGAAAATCCCTTTGATAGCTGAGGGCTCAAACCTGGGCCCTTATGCATGGAAGCATGTGTGTGCTCTATAAGCTAAGTCCCCCTGCTCAGTGCCATTGCCCTTTAGGTGTCCCACTTGGGAAATGTCAATCCCTTCTTGGTAGACAGGCTCCCCAAGGGCAGCAAGTACAGGGAGGAGGAATCTGCCCCCCTCCCCACAGAGGAAGCACAGAGGTCAAGGGTCAAATGTGGCAAAGATCCCAGGAAAGAGATGGGATGATGCTGTTGGGGCCCTGGCTGGTCCAGAGGCAAAAGGCATGAGGTAGGAAGGGAAAGAGAAGTTGGAGGCATGGGCAGGAGTATGAGGAGGGGCTGGGACTCTTTGACCTGGAGGGACAAAGGCTGAGTGTTGCCCACCCAGGGTGGTCATTTCAGACTTGTGTGGTTCCCTCTTCTCAAAGGTCCAGGAGATAGCATGAGATCAGAGACCCAGGGCTCCAGATCTGAGGCCCTAGGAAACACAGACACTAAATCCTCATTTTAAGGCTTTTTAAATGCACAGACAGGATATTAGTGTTTAAACAGCTTCTATTGGTCCAGGGAAAACTTTAAAAACATAATATTTATAGGAAACCTCATTCAGCTTGCCCTGTTTGCTGTTTATTTCTAGTTCAATTACTGCTAATTTGGAGATGTTTTGCTTCAGGTTTCTGCCTGTTGCCAGAATTATGAGGTTCCCCACCAGCCTCCCCACCCAGCACCTCCTGCCACCTAGGCAGCAGCGCCAGGCCTGAAGGTGACTTGGTCACATCGCTGTCCTTCCCCTTCCTCTTCATGGTTAGAACAAATGCCCAGCCCACCTCTCCAGGTGCTCACAGCTCTCAGTCTGTCCCTGCCTACAGGAGAAGCTGATGGTGGTCCTTGTCCCACTGGGCTTCACTTCCCATAAGTCCCAAGATCCCCCTGCTTTCTTAACCCTGTGCTGCTGTCCAGCAGGTAACATGGAAGCCTGTCCCCACTTGCTCTCAGACAGCAGCCACCACCACCATTCACCCCCTTCCTCCTCCTTCTCCTCATCCTCCTCCTGCTCCTTGTGTGTTCTCCCTTACCTCCCTCCCATACATGCTGGGCAGGCCCCCCTCCCCCTTTCTAGGCCATGCTCCAGTGGCAGCCTAGAAATGTTTGTTCATGCAGAGCCATTTGTCTGAGGTACCTACAAAGGAATGGAAGGACAGGTTCCGGGAGACCCCTAGCACCACAGAAGCTGGGTCAGGTGTGAACTGGGGCAGTGTGGCAGAGGAAGATGTGTCCTCTCCCTGCTTCATGCCATCAACTGAAGGGTCTAGGGCTGGGTCTGTGACAGATGTCACTGCCCAGCCCGGGGCCCAGATGCCCAACAGGGCATGTGCAGGAGGGCATGAGGGGACCAAAGAAAGAGAAAGCCTCTCCAGCTCTGATTGTGCCACAGGGCCTCCCTGGGGGTCTGAGGCCAAGGGGCATCGGATTGGCACAGTCCCTTTCACCCTTTCCCAGCAGCACACAGAGTACCAACACACAGAGATGCAAGGTTCAGGCTGACTGTGTTCTGCCATGTGATTAAAACATTTGGGGGCAGCTTTGGGGGCTATAGTCTAGGACGAGGGGTTTTGATTCACCCGAGGATTTGTGAGTGAGTGAAGGAATGGGAAAGGCAGGCTGAGCCTCAGGAAAGCTCACCCTATGGCCTGTGGGTCACTCAGCCATCTAGGCCTGTCCTCATTCCTGTCCCTGAGTAACTAGGCCCCACTGTGGGCAGGATGTGTCTGCCAAGATATCTTGGGCCCTGGAGTTGGGGGCCTGGCTGCACCTTGGGCTTTGTGGGCTGAGTTTTCCAGGGACCCTCTGAAGGCCCTATCATGAGGCACAAGGTATTGAAACCATAGCACAGTGTACAGGTCATCTCAGCACGCATGGCCCTTGGTGACAGGGGGCACCCTGAGGACACAGACTACAGAGGCAACACCTTGGGCAGAGGGGTGGTAGGGCCAATGGAGGGCTTTCTGGAGGTGGCAGGCTGTCAAGTGTGGCAAGAGGGAGAGGCACACACTCTAGGTGGTGTTGGTGGGGGGTAGCTACACCCTCAGACAGGGAACAGGAGGAGCTGAGTGTGCTCAAGGAGGTATGGTAGGGGATCAGGAGGGAAGCAGGAAGCAGGGCTGGGCAGTAAGGCACAGCCCCAGGACAGTGGGCAAAGGAGGCTCTGAGGGGCCAACACAGGCTGCTGAGAGCAAATGCCCCTACCTGCCCTCCCCTGCCATGCTGGGCATGGAGGAGGGGAAGCATCTCCAATTCTCATAACCCCCCCCCCAACACACACTGACCTGGAGAACACAGAGGTCTGGCTAAAACCCAAGATCACACAGAGCCAGACCTAGGGTCATTGAAGCCCCTGCCCCTGGTCTGCGTCTCCTCAGGCCCCTCTGTTCCTCACCTCTACCCCAAAACAGAGATACCTCTGAGGAGGTAGGAGTGGCCCTCCCCACTGCCCAATGGAACCAGCAGGAAGAAGGGTCAGACCCCTGTTCTACCACAGCTGCCTCCCCACTTCAGCTTCTCTCCACCCTCACAGCTAGGACTCTGACATGGCTGTGGCTACATGCAAAGAACATCCTTGTCATGTCACCGGGTGGCACACTGGGTGGACTGCAGGGATGGACAGGAGGAAGGCAGGCAGCAGTGGGTGTCCCACCAAGCTCCACCCCATCTCCTGGACCAGACTTACTTGAGGTCCCCAGGGTTTCAGAGGTTGGGGCCCTAGAAGGGGTTGTGAGGGAAAGGGATATGGCGGAGTGTGTGGGTGCAGATGAGGGAACAACATGGCTGTGGAGTAGTCAGAGAATGCTTCCTGAAGGTGGTAGCATCTAAGTTGCCTTTCATTCAACACATTAGAGCTCTTTATGCCTCCCTGCTGACAGGCTCACCCCAAAGGGGAGACAAGGAAACAGCTAGTGGGTAGTTGACACTGGGGTTCACCTTGGAGCAGTTCAGAGCATCTGGACCACAGGAGTGCAGGGAAATGACTGTTGCTACAGGAGTGAAGCTGGAGATTTGATGTAGGAACATTATGCACCAGGCTAAGACTGTGACTTAGCTGGGGAGACAAAAGTGGGGACACAAGAGACAGGAGTCCCCACAAAGTGAGAGCTGTTGCTGAGGCTCCCCTGACATCCTCAGGACAAAGAAGGAAAAGCTTTTGGATATACTCACCTAAAATGAGGTCAGTGTTACCTCTTGGGGAGCAATAAAGGACACCCCAGTGTTTCCACAGCTTGGAATATGTCTGGAAGTGGAACTGGCCTGGGAGGAGGGGAAGGGAAGGCTTCCACACCAGGGTCCCCATCATCACAGTGCCTTGGGTCTATATAGGGATACCCCAGATTTTTCCATGCTGTGACTGGGATAGAACAGGACAGAAACTCTCACATCATAACTATTGGAGGATGAAGCAGGAAGAGCTCACAGGAGGTCTATTACCTAGAGAACAGGATCTGAGGGTCTCTTTTTTTCAGAGGAGAGAGGGGAGATACACACACACACACACACACACACACACACACACACACACACACCACTGAGAGAGAGGGAGGGAGAAGAAGAGAAGGGGGAGAGGGAGAGGGAAAGGAAAAGGAAGAGGGAGACTGACTGTAGCACCAGTGTTTCCTCCAGGGTGGTGGAGACTGGGTTCAAACCTGGGTAGGACACACAGCACAGCAATGCACTGTCCTAGTGAGCTATTTTGCCAGCCTGGCTGATTTCCAGTAGGTCTAAGGATCCACTGGGCAAACCCAGCCTTGCCACTCACAGCCCCAAAACCTCCCAAGCATCAAGAGATGAGCTTTGGTTTCCTAATTTCAAGACAGAACAACAGAACCTATTCTAAGGCTGCAGCAGTGATCAGAGGGCAAGGGAGAGAGAGGGATAGTTAGACAGAAGGCAAAGTCCCCCCACCTCCTGAGGGTGGGCAAGTGGGTCAGCAGGAGTCAGAATGGACATGGCTTCACCTCTCAGCCCCTGCAGCCTGGGAGAGGGGTCAGCACCCTGCACTTATCAAAGGGCCAGAGCCCCAGGGACAGTGGATCAGTAGGACCTCAGCCCTGGTGTCTTCTGCTTCCTCGCCTTACAGCCAGGCACTCACACCCCATGGACACAGCTGAGGGCCAGTTCCTGGCCGCATGCCTATTGGGAACATCCAGTAAGCCCCCCAAGGATGGATTTGGAAAGCTCATGGAGCTCCATGTCTTCTACCTGTGGCCTTGAGCCCTGCTTTCCCTCCCACAGTGCCAAGGATGCTCAGGTAGCCCTGCTTTGCATGGGGCTGATCTGTTTCTGCCCAAGGCAGGTGGCAACTCCTGGGGCCACCATCCTAGTGCTGGGTACTCCACAGATACCCTCCAGCACTGGCCAAGGGGATGGCTGGAGAACTCAGGACTGCTGACATGGCCAGGCTGCCATCTTGGGATTGGGGCAGCAGCTTCCTCCTGAGCTAGGTCTCTGTAGTAAAGCACCCAGTGGGATCAGGTCTATAGGGGCACTGTGAGCAATCTGACTGCTTACAACTGCCTTGTCCCCTGCAGGCATTCTGCCTTTTGGGATGGCCATACATCACTTGTCTAGGTAGATGGGCACAAAGCAGTGTCCTAGGGAGGGCCTGAGTGGGAGGAAGCTCTAGAACTTTGGCTGTAAAAATCCCCACTGCTGAATTCACAGGCATTGATTGACCCACAAACACAGTAGGTAACACACATCAGACCAGCCCCTGGCTAGCAGGCCACTTCCATACATGCCCTGGGGCTCTGCAGTCAGACAGCTGCAGAGGGATGTCCCAAGACCCCTGCACTGATACCCAGCTCTGTTGGGCAGTGACATCTGTCACAAATTCCAGTGATGGCATGAGGCAGGGAGAGGAGTCCTCCTCTGTCACACCGCCAGTGATCATGAATAAATGATGATGAGGGAGGGGCAGAGGGAAGGGTTGGGAGTAATCCCACACTGATTGGAGATGGGGAGGGGGCCAGAGGGCCTTCTGGGCCCCCAAGACTGTGCACTCATTCCAAGCTCAGCTGCTCTGTGGCAGTGGCCCCAACACAGCAATAAAGCCACCAGCACTTTCAATAATTCAGCAGGAGAGAGGACCAGGAAAAGGAAAACCCACCTCAGCATTGTGAGGACCCAGGGAGAGATCAAGGGGGTTCAGATGGGGAAAGTCTGAGCACAGTCCCCTCCCCACACTTGGCTACTCTCATGTTTGTGCCCTGATTTAGAGAGACTCTTGTAAATTTCTCTTTCCCAACAGTAACATATGGTGACCACAGAGCACGGTCTCCCAGCTGGGCTCTGGGAGGTACTGATACTCCGGTCCCTGAACAGGATGCAGCTCTGCCACAACAGAAGGTTATGTGTGTGTGGGGGAGCCTGTGGGAGGTCAGAAAAGTGAAGGGGTCAGATAACACAAGGTTTTATTTGGGGGTGTATTGTGAGTACTCGGGCCTTTTGCCAAGAGAACTGAAGAGATAAGGATTTGAGGTGGGTTAAGATTTACAAGTGTCATTGTTTTCCTGCCTGAAGTCTCATGTCCAATCCCCAAGCACCACCATAAGCCAGAGCTGAGTAGTAAAAATAAATGTCATTTACAAAGTGCAAGAACCCACATAAGGATCCTGGTTTAAGCCTCTGGTTCCCCATCTGCAGGGCGGTTGCTTCACAGGGGTAAAGCAGGTCTGCAGGTATCTTTCTCTTTCTCTCTCTAGCTTCCCCTCCCCTCTCAATTTCTCTGTCCTATCCAATTAAAAGAATGTACAAAAAAAAATGGCCAAAAGGAGCAGTGGACTTGTAATGTAGCCACCAATCCCCAGCAATAACCCTGGAATCAAATAAATAAAAATAAATAAATGTCATTACTGGAGTCTGGTGGTGGTTCACTCAGTAGAGCAAACATATTACCATGTACAGGGACCTGAGTTCAAGCCCCTAGCCACCACAGAGGAGCACATGCAGAGGGAAGCTTCTTAAGTGGTGGAATAGTGCTGCAATACCTTCCCCCCCCAGCCCCCACCACTCACCTCTCACTTATTCCTCTTTCTCTGTCTCTCACCCTCTAGCAAAAAGAAAATAAATGAATACCGGGAGTGATGGAGCTGTGTAGGCACCAAGGTCCAAATAATGCTGGTGGCCAAAAACAAAGTAATCACCACTTCCAGTGGTTGATTTGTTACGAGTGAGGCAAGCAAAGGTTGTACACACAAAACAAATAGTCGCCTGTGCATGACTATAGGAAGGTTGATAACTGTATTAAAGGGCAGTGCCATTGTGCTTGGGGCCCTGTCTCCTACGGACATGAGTCCAGCTGGGTCTGTTAGCAGAATAAACACTGCTTCCTGCAGTAGAGCTTCAGGGTGTGCTGTTTCTCTGCCTGAGTATCTGATAATACAAGGGGGGTGGAGTTTGCCATGTCCACTGAATCTGAACATTTTATCACACCAGTGTCCTCTGAGATGTGTGCATTGGCTGTCCTCTTCTACCCCTGCAAATGCTCCACGTCCCTCATGGTGGCAGAAGAAACTTGAACTCCAGGCCAGCTGTCTACTCTCTCTGTGTGGCCTTGAGGGAGTGAGGGATAGCCTCCTTGAGCATCAGTTTGGAGTTTGGCAAAGATCACATTGTTCTCTGAGTGGTTAGGAACCAGCACGGTGAAGGTTGTCCTGTCTAACAAGCATCATTGACAGTGCAGCCCAGGGAGCTGGCAGACATGTGTAGGCAGAGAGGCAGGAAGGAAGGTGGAGGGGCGCCCAGGCATGTGGATCTCCCAACAATGAGGCTGGGGAGGAAAGTTCTGACTCAGCCAAGTTTCTCTGGTGGCCCTGGAATCCGGCTGGCCTCAGGGAAATTACTCAGCATTTGGGCTGTGACTTGTTGGCCTGGCCCCACTGAAGAGTCTGCAGAATCAGCAAAAGATTGCAGGCTGCAGCTGATGCCATACCCTCCCTGTCCCCATTCCTATGCCTCCTGGATCCTTCCTTCTCTCTCTGGCTCTTCCATAAGTACTGAGGAGATGGCAGTCCTGGCATCTGGTAAAGATCTGGAGACATCTCTTTCTGGCTTGGGCTTATCCCACTGACTCTGTGTTTAGTTTTGGAAAATATATTCCAGCAGAGGAGGAATAAAATCCACCCTAAGTGATTATAGCTGAATGGCAGATAGATAAGCTAGAGCAGGTATGTGAAGGCAGAAGGGGTTCCATCTCTGTGGCTTTCTTTTTCTTTCCCCCACAACCCTCCCCCGTCTTATGTTACCACAGACTGGCTGGTAACCCCAGCAAAGCCAGGGACTAAGTACCCCTGTCCCAAGAAGGGGGATATATGCTCAGATGTTGATCTGGTTGGTTTACTGTTTATTTTAAGCACCTGTCCCAGGGCATGGCTCAGACTGTTGCTGCCCACAGGCCTCCTTACCTCCTGGGGATTGAGACAGCTATGGGGTGCTGGCCAGGGCACTAGGAGGAGCAAGGGATGTGTGAGGGCTTTTATGCAGCCATGCCTTGCCAAATGATTTAGGGTAGGGTCCACTTTCCCGCATGTCTCTCCCAATTCATATAAAATAATATTGCATCTGCCGATCACAACCTAATCAATGCAACAATTGCCACCTCAACATGCGTGTTCACCTCAGACTGTGACCAAAGACTTCAGGTGTGGAATGACAACCCTTCAGCTTCATTACTCGGGTGATACCTTTCCTTTCATAGTATTCTCTAATTCCATCCCAGGTGGTTCACTTTCTAACAAAGTCCCAAAACCTAGATATAGACCAAGTTCTGTGAGATAGAGCATATGTTCACACGTATCCATAAACTAGGGCAAAATATATACCTGAAAGCAGAAATACACTAGTTTGCAGTGAGTACCCCCCCCAACACTTCCTCTCCACTATTCCAACCTTTGGGTCCATGATTGCTCAACAATTTGTTTGGCTTTGTATGTTAACTCTCTTTTAAGCCACCAGGTTCCAGATGCCAGCAGGATGCTGACCAGACTTCCTTGGATAGATGACCCCACCAATGTGTCCTGGAGCTCCGCTTCCCCAGAGTCCCACCCTACTAGGGAAAGAGAGAGGCATACTGGGAGTATGGATCAACCAGTCAATGCCCATGTTCAGCGGGGAAGCAATTACAGAAGCCAGACCTTCCACCTTCTACAACCCACAACGACCCTGGGTCCATGCTCCCAGAGGGATAGAGAATGAGAAAGCTATTGGGGAAGGGATGGGATATGGAGATTGGGTGGCGGGAATTGTGTGGAGTTGTACCCCTCCCATCCTACGGTTTTGTTAATGTCTTCTTTCTTAAATAAATAAATAAATAAATAAATAACAACAACAATAAAAATGGCACTATAATAAATTAAGGGCTCTGTAGTTACTGTGAAACCCTTAAATGAAAATGCTTTCTTAAAGGTCCCAAGAGTCTCAAGGAAACAAGGGAGGATGGAGGCCAGTGTTCCCTCTGGGAAGTTTTCTCCAGCAATGTGGCAGGCGGAGGCCTGGGTGGGAAGGGGCTCAGGAACCTACACTCTGATCAGGAATATCATCTTTGTTCATGAGAAATTATCATTCTAAAAATAATCTTGCCAAGGAGCTGTGGGTGTGTCTCAGTCACTTTGAAGCATGAACTTGTCAAATCACTTCTTTCCCATCAGAAACAACAGTTTTCTTGTCTGCAAATTGGGGTGGGGGGCAGACCTGTGAAGTTCAAATAAGAAAATATATATCTACGGGAGCTGGGTGGTAGCGCAGTGGGTTGAGCGCAGTAGGCGCAGAGTGCAAATGATCCCAGTTCGAGCCTCTGGCTCCCCACCTGCAGTGGAGTCGCTTCAGAACTAGTGGTGAAGCAGGACTGCAGGTGTCTATCTTTCTCTCCCCCTCTCTTTCTTCCCCTCCTCTCTCCATTTCTCTCCTATTGTCCAACAACAACATCAATAATAACTACAACAATGAAACAACAAGGGCAACAAAAGGGAATATATAAATAAATATTTTTAAAAAAAGAAAAAGAAAATATATATCTACTTGTGCAGGAAGCTGCCAAGTCCCTTGTAAGTCAGGTATATTTTTCATGGAGGAGGAGGAGGACTCTTTAGTCATGCCCTGTTTGGGGTCAAATATGGGGACCATGATTCAGAAGAGTAAACAGATCCATTATCGGGACAAGGAGGACACTGCCCCCACCCTGCTCCATATTCTGTGGCATGTTTAAATGGTAAAACCCATTGGGGATGTTGAGGTTCTCTGTGTTCCCTTCTCCCTGGTTTTGTTCCCTCTCCCCCCTATAGTGAGTTCTTGAGAAGCATGGGAGTATTGTCCTGTCCTTTCTTTCTTCCTTACAATACAAATTTTGCCAAAAGAGATTCTCTGAGAGTTTTTTTCAATGATCTTCCAAGAGCTAAGTTTCTACTACTGCAGATTCTTCTTCTTTCCTTCCAGGCAAAGGAAGCCAAGGTGTATCCACTCTCAGGCCATATGCTCCCAAGCCCATGGGCACCTCTTCAAGTGCCTTGGGTGCTGTCTCCCTCCTTCCAACTAATGGGGCTGTGAATCAGGGCTGGTTGGAAAGGGAATGAGCTGAGGGCCTGGAATGTGCCGATGCGTTCCCACAGCTGTCAGTGTGTGCATGGGTGTGATTCAGACAGATCCAGAGGGCACAGCATAAATGGCAGAATCTGTGTTGAAAGAGGAAATTTTTCTGCTCCTGTTCACACAGAGAAACAAGAACCAAGTGACCTTCCACATTCACTCCAGCTATAACAGAAAACAACTATAGAATGATTTTCAGACACTAGACTCTAGACAGTGAAGGTCAGTGAGCCCTGGAAGATGGGACACCAGTGAGGTTATCCATGTAGCTTACTGTCTGAGGAGTTTTCAGCCCCAAAGCAGAGTTTGGTGTTCTCCTGAGTTCAGTATGGGAAGTGAGTTACCTGGATTTTTCAGGACAGTCCCAGAGAGGAGAGATATGGACACAGAAAAGCGCTGGAGGACTGCAAGAGCCACGACTCAGTATTCAGCTGAGCACTGCCATCATGATACTGAGGAAACACTGGAGGCTCCAGGCAGAGTAGTCTGAAGGGACTAAGGACACAACACTGACATCCTCAGAGCTGGGAATAGTGTGTAATCTACCAGATCCAACACTTACCCCTTCCTAGAGCATGGCCAGGGCACCCAGAGGGTCTTGTCTTAGCAAGAAGACCATTACTCTGGGGATAAAAATAGTTCAGTCCCCTCTGAAAAATATTTAAAAACAATACCTGAAAAGATCATACCTTCTTTCAGGAACTTGAGTGTGTTCCAGAATAAAATTCAAGACATGTATAGGAATAATATGATTCACCACATAATAACACAAAATTTAAATGTCTGATATCCAACTAAAGATTATAGGACATGTGCAAGGGAAAAACTCAAATTGAGGAGAGAAAGTACTTCTCTCAAAAACTGACCAGAACTAATACATGCTAGATTTCATAGGCAAGGACATAAACATACTTATTAGGACTGTCTTTGAGCATCCATGAGCTTTGGGACAAGTTCAAGTACTGTGTTTAAATGTACTTGAGGACCTCTAAAAGGAATGGAGGTAGAGAAATATTTGGAAAAATTAATGAATGAAAATATTTCCAGATGCTGTGAAAACTATAAATTCATATATCCAAAGATACTCAATGAAGCCAAACTCATAACACATAAAAAGGGCACTTAAACATATAATCCAAGTGGTAAAAATTAATTTAAAAAAGAAAGAACTTTAAAAGAAGCCAGAGAAAAATAAAGCATATTCCATATACATGAACAAAGATCAGGATAATGTAAGAGTGTGAAATCATGCAAGCCAGGTGATTCTGAGGTACCTTTAAAATACCAGGGGAGGGGGAAACTTGCAAATTTAGAATTCTACACCCAGCAAAGATATTTATCAAAATTAAGCTGAAATTAACACTTCTTGGATATGAGCTTGGAGACTTCTGGATGCAGGGCTACAGAGCAGCAGCAGCAGTGTTTCTCTCCTCTCCTGGATCAACTAGGAATACCAAAGGAGACCACCAGGGACCGCAACAGGACAAGGCTGGAATGACTTTAGGAACCCACCAAATCACTGGTGAGTGCAAACACGTGTGGTGCTTGGACAGTAGAGGAGCCTAGGGAGAGATTAAGTGGCTGGTATCAGTCCGGCAGTTTACCAGTTGAGACACGACCTCCAGTCTGTTTTGCCAACAAGGGAATGGCTAAAGGGAGGAGAGGACTTCCCTGAGACTCACCAAATGCAAATCCATTGCTACTGACCTCAGAATCTAGAGTAGGGCCAGGGAGGCCCTGTGCTGACACCAGAGGACAGAGAACTAACGAGGAAACTCAGGAGGTCTATACCTTGGTGGCCTAGCAGTGGGGCTATGAAAGTCTCTTTGCATAACCACTGTATTATCTCTGCCCCACTTTGCTTTATCTCTTGGTCAGGAGTCAGTGATTAAGCTAAGAAGCCTACTTATAATTTAAAAGCTCTCGGGTTCACATATCCTACAGGGAAGAAAAAGAACAAAAAAGGCTTTTAAACCACTGAGCTCCAACTCAAGGATTAAAATACTATTGAAGCACCTGTCAATTTCCACAACTGGGAACACTTCAATTAACTTACTTAGACACAAGTCAATCCAGGCAAGAGTGATTTTAAAAGTACTGAGAAAGGGATCTCATAACATACTATATAAAATGGTTAAACCAACAAGAAGAAATACTGGAGAAGTGAACCAGGACAAGAGTCAAGCTAAAAGCCCTCCAAAGGGTGAAGCACAAAATAATGAGGTCAACATCCAAACACTAGTTAAGGAAATAATCACAGGAGTGAGTAAAGAGTTTGAAAGAATTGTCATCAGAAACGCAGAAACAACAAATGAGACCCTGGAAGAAAACACTAATTATCTCAAGGTTATTAGAGAGCTGAAAGCTGAAATAGCTGAGCTAAGAACACAACTAGCTGAGCAAGCTAAAACAGTATCAGAACAGGGTAACAAAATAGATGAACTCCAGATGACAGTAGAGGGGAGAGAGACTAGAATAAATGAGGCTGAAGACAGAATTAGCAAGATTGAGGATGAATTAGAGACAACTAAAAAAGAAGATATCTCAAAAAGAGATACTGAAAACAACAATAGAGACCTATGGGATGACATCAATAGAAATAATATATGCATTGGGGGTCAGGCGGTGGTGCAGTGGGTTAAGTGCATGTGGCACAAAGTGCAAAGACCAGCTTAAGGATCCCGGTTGGAGACCCCGGCTTCCCACCTGCAGGGGAGTCACTTCACAGGCGATGAAGCAGGTCTGCAGGTGTCTATCTTTCTCTCCCCCTCTCTGTCTTCCCCTCCTCTCTCCATTTCTCTCTGTCTGGTCCAACAACAAACAACATCAACAATGGTAATAATGATGACCACAGTGAGGCTACAACAACAAGGGCAACAAAAGGGGGGGGGGAATGGCCTCCAGGATTCATGGTGCAGGCACCGAGCCCAGCAATAACTCTGAAGGAAAAAAATATAATAAGATATGCATTATTGGCTTACCAGAGGAAGAAAGGGAGGGGAAGAAAGTATTCTTCAGGACATAATTATGAGAACTTCCCTAGTCTAGACAACATCAAAGACTCAAAGGTTCAAGAAGTCCAGAGGATCCCAAACAGAATTAACCAAGACTTAAAGACACATAATATTTAGAATGGAAAGGAATAAGGATAAAGAAAGGATCCTGAAGGCTGCAAGAGAAAAACAAAGATTTACCTACAGAGGAAAACCCATAAGATTAGCAGCAGACTTCACACAAACACTACAGGCCAGAAGAGAATGGCAAGATATCTATCAAGTGCTCAATGAGAAAAGCTTTCAAGCAAGACTACTGTTTCCTGCTAGACTGTCATTCAGTCTAGAGGGAGGCATATAAACCTCAGACAAGCAACAATTGAAAGAATCAACTATCACCAAGCCTTCCCTGAAAGAAGTCCTGAAAGGTCTCCTATAAACAGTCCAACCACCATAAATATGCCATATATCAGAACACTCTAAAACTCTACAAGAATGGCGTTAAAATATCTTCAACATTTTATATCAATAAATGTAAATGGCCTTAATTCACATATTAAAAGGCACAGAGTAGGAAGATGGATCAGAAACACAACCCAACAATATGCTGTCAACAGAAAACCCACCTAACTCAACAAGACAAACACAGACTCAAAGTTTCAATTTCAGGTTGGAAAACTATCATATAAACCAATGGCCCACAAAAAAGGGCAGGAACAGCTATTCTCATATCTGCTACAATAGACTTTAAAATAAATAAAATTTAAAAAGATAGGGATGGACCCTACTTAATGCTCAGAGAATCAGTCAATCAAGGGGACTTAACAATTATTAACATTTATGCACCCAATGAGAAGCCATCTAAATACATCAAACAACTACTGAAAGAGCTACAAAAATATATTAACAGCAACACAGTCATAGTGTAGGGGCTTTCAACACCCCACTCTCTCAACTTGACAGATCATCAAAGCAGAAAATCAATAAAGACATGAGGGAGCTAAATGAGATAGATAAATGAACTATTGGACATTTTCAGAGTCATTCATCCCAAGAAACTTGAATACACATTCTACTCAAGTACACATGGGTCATTCTCAAGGGTAGAACATATGTTAGGCCACAAAGACAGCATCAGCAAATTCAAGAGCATTGAAATCATCCCAAGCATCTTCTCAGACCACAGTGGAATTAAACTAACACTTAACAATCAACAAAAGATTAGTAATAGTTCCAAAATGTGGGAGATCAACAGTACACACCTTAACAACTACTGGGTCAAAGAGGAAATAAAGGAAGAAATCAAAATGTTTCGAGAGTTCAATGAAAATGAAGATACAAGCTATCAAAATATTTGGGACACGGCGAAGGCAGTTCTGAGAGGGAAGTTCACACGGCGAAGGCAGTTCTGAGAGGGAAGTTTATAGCCATACAAATACACATTAGGAAACAAGAAAAAGCACAAATAAACAGCCTGATTGCACATCTTAAAGACCTAGAAAAATAAGAACAAAGGAACCCTAAAGCAACCAGAAGGACAGAAATTACTAAAGTAAGGGCAGAAATAAATAATACTGAAAATAAGAAAACCATACAAACGATTAACAAAAGTAATGTTGGTTCTTTGAAAGAGTGAACAAAATCGATAAACCTTTAGCCAGACTCAAAAAACAAAAAATGGAGAGACCCAAATAAATAGGATCATAAATGAAAGAGGAGATATAATAATGGACACCAAATAAATTCAACATATCATGCGAGGCTTCTATGAACATCTATATGCCACCAAGCTAGAGAACCTGGAAGGAATGGACGATTTTCTAGATACCTACAAATTTCCAAAACTAAGTAAAGAGGATAACATGAACAAGCCCATCACAGCTAACAAAATTGAAACAATGATCAAAAACCTTCCCCAAAATGAAAATCCTGGACCAGATGGTTTTACAAATGAATTGTACAAAACCTTCAAGGAAGAGTTAACACCTCTACTTTAAAAAGTCTTCCAGAAGATTCAAGACACAGAAGATTCAAGACACTTCTACTTTCTATGAATCCAACATTACTCTGATACCAAAAGCAGACAGGGATATGACCAAAAAAGAAAACTACAGACCAATATCTCTGATGAAAATACGTGCTAAAATATTGAACAAGATTTGAGCCAACCGGATACAGCAGTATACTAAAAAGATAGCTCATCATGACCGAGTGGGGTTTATCCCATGGATGCAAGGTTAGTATAATATACGTAAATCAAGCAATGTGATCCACCACATCAATAAAAGCAAGACCAAAAACCATATGGTCATATCAATAGATGCAGAGAAAGCCTTTGACAAAATATAACATCCTCTTGTGATCAAAACACTACAAAACATGAGAATAGGTGGAAAATTCCTCAAGATAGTAGAGTCTGTATATAGCAAACCTACAGCCAACATCATACTCAATGGTGAAAAACTGGAAGCTTTTCCCCTCAGATCATATACTAGACAGGTCTTCCCACTATCACCATTACTATTCAACATAGTGTTTGAAGTTCTTGCCATAGCAACTAGGCAGGAGCAAGGAATTAAAGGGATACAGATTGGAAGAGAAGAAGTCAAACTCCCCTTTTTGCAGATGACATGATAGTATATGTAGAAAAACCTAAGGAATCCAGCATGAAGCATTTGGAAATCATCAGGCAATACAGTAAGGTGTCAGGCTACAAAATAAACATTCAAAAGTCAGTGACATTCCTCTGTGCAAACACTTAAGTTAGAAGAGGATGAAATCCAGAAATCAATTTCTTTTACTATAGCAAAAAAAAATGACAAAATATCTAGGAATAAAACTAACCAAAGAAGTGAAAGACTGAAAATTATGAATCACTACTCAAGGAAATTGAAAAAGACAAAGAAGTGGAAAGATAGTCCATGTTCATGGGTTGGAAGAATTAACATCATCAAAATGAATATACTACCCAGAACCATCTACAAATTTAATGCTATCCCCATCAAGATCCCAAGCACATTTTTTAGGAGAATAGCACAAATGCTATAAATGATTATCTGGAACCAGAAAAGACCTAGAATTGCCAAAACAATCTTGATAAGAAAGAACAGAACTGGAGGCATCACTCTCAGATCTCAAATTGTATTACAGAGCCATTGTCAACAAAACTGCTTGGTTCTGGAACATGAATAGACACACTGACCAAAGGAATAGAATTGAGAGCCCAGAAGTAAGCCCCCACACCTATGGACATCTAATCTTTGACAAAGCTGCCCAGACGATTAAATGGGGGAAAGGGGGGTCTCTTCAACAAATGGTGTTGGAAAAAATGGGTTGAAAAATGCAGAACAATGAAATGAACCACTGTATTTCACCAAACACAAAAGTAAATTCCACGTGGATCAAGGACTTGGATGTTAGACCACAAACTATCAGATACTTAGAGGAAAATATTGGTAGAACTGTTTTCCACATATATTTTAAAGACATCTTCAGTGTAACAATTCAATTACAAAGAAGAATAAGGCAAGCATATAAACCTATGGGACTACATCAAATTAAAAAGCTTCTGCAAAGCAAAAGAAACCACTACCAAGAGGCCCAAGAATGGGAGATCTTTATATGCCATACATCAGACAAGAGACTAATAACCAGAATAAATAAAGAGCTTGCCAAACTCAACAACAAGAAAATAAATGACCCCATCCAAAAATGGGAAGAGGACATGGACAGAATATTCACCACAGAAGAGATCCAAAAGGCCGAATACATGAAAAAACGATCCAAGTCTCTGATTATCAAAGAGATTCAAAGAAAGACAACAGTGAGATTCCACTTCACTCCTGTGGGAATGTCATACATCAGAAAAGGTAACAGCAGCAAATGTTGGAGAGGTTGTGGGGTCAAAGGAATTCTCCTACACTGCTGGTGGGAATGTCAATTGGTCCAGCCTCTGTGGAGAACAGTCTGGAGAACTCTCAGAAGGCTAGAAATGGACCTACCCTATGATCCTGCAATTCCTCTCCTGGGGATATATCCTAAGGAACCCAACACACCCATCCAAAAAAAAATCTGTGTACACATATGTTCTTAGCAGCACAATTTGTAATAGCCAAAACCTGGAAGCAACCCAGGTGTCCAACAACAGATGAGTGGCTGAGCAAGTTGTGGTATCTATACACAATGGAATATTACTCAGCTATGAAACATGGTGACTTCACCGTTTTCAGCCAATCCTGGATGGACCTTGAGAAATGCATGTTAAGTGAAATAAGTCAGAAACAGAAAGAGGAATATGGGATGATCTCACTCTCAGGCAGAAGTTGAAAAACAAGATCAGAAGAGAAAATACAAGTAGAACCTGAACTGGAATTGGTGTATTGCACTGAAGTAAAAGACTCTGGGGTTGGTGATGGTGGTGGGGGAAATACAGGTTCAAGAAGGATGACAGAGGACCTAGTGGCGATTGTATTGTTATATGGAAAACTGGGAAATGTTATGCATGTACAAACATGTCTTTACTGCTGAATGTAAAACATTAATTCTCCAATAAAAAATTTAAAAAGACTTCTTTATACATACAAAAGTTAAGATTTATTACCCACAGATGTGTAGTAGAAGTACTAAAGGAGTTTTTTAGGTAGACAGGATATCAAACAGGAAAATGAATTTATATGGTTAGGAGGCCATACAAAATTGTAACTAAATGGGTAAATAGATAAAATTTCCTTACTGAAGTCTCTTTAAAATACAAGTGACTATGCAAAAACAATAACAATATGATATTTACAACATACACATAAGTATATGATAGAAGAAGACCAGAAAGGGAGAAATGGAAATATTGACAGGCTAAACTTAAACTATGTGTAAATTAATACTATTTGAAGGTAGACTGTAATATGCTAAAGATATAAACTATATGCTGTGAAGCAACCATCAAAATAATAAAATAGTGTTAGAGCCAATAAGTCAAAAGTGGAGATAAAATGAAAAAAATAAAAACTCAATCTAAATGTAACTTACAGGTAAACAAACTAAATGTGCAAAAAACATCATTTCAACAGTTACAGAAAGTAATTTAATAAATCCAAGGTAAAACTTTTAGCAAACTAGCAATATAAGAATATCTATGAGAAATCTATAGCTGTTGTCATACTTAATGGTGAAAGGTTTCCTTTCAACTTAAGATCAAGAACAAAACAAGAATGTCTACTTGCACCACTTCTGTTCAACATTGTACAGAATGTTCTACCCAGTGAAACAAGAAAAAGAAATAAAATATACTCAGATCAGCAAGAAAGAAGTAAAGCTATATTAATAGGACACCATGAACACCCACTAGAAAATCTGATTGGAAAGACAAAAGCTGTTACTAGTATAAGTTCTACTAGGTTGCAGAAAACAAGATCAATATGTAAAAATAATTTTATTTTTCTACACTACGAACAATTAGACACTGAAATAAAATACCATTTAAAGGGAGTGGGTAGATAGCATAATGTTATGCAAAGAGACTCTCATGCCTGAGGCTCCAAAGGCCCAGGTCCAATCCCCTGCACCACCACAATCCAGAGCTGAACAGTGCTCTGGTTAAAAAAAAAAAGAAAATGCCATCTAAATAATATAAAATATAATTATCAGGTCCATGACTGCTGGGAAGAAAGGAAAAAATAGGGATGGGAGGTGATGAAAGTGGCACAAGGAAAATTTTATTATTGTTTTCCATTTATTTACTTTTTTATTTCGTTCTCCCCCACCCCTTTTTTATTGCCTCCAGGGGTATTGTTGGGGCTTGGTGCCAGCTATGAATCCACTGCTTCCAGGGGCCATTTGTTCCCTCCCCTCTTTTCTATTATACTTGATAAGAAAGAGAGAAATCAAGAGAGAAGGGGAGGTAGTGAGGGAGAGAGAAAGATAGACGCACCTGCAGATCTGCTTCACCACTTATGAAATATCCCCCCTGCAGGTGGGGAGTGGGGCTCAAACTCTAGTTCTTGCACATGTTTACTTAACTGGGTGCACCACCACCAGGCCACCCACAAGGAAATTTATAGAGTGATGGATTTGTTCAATATTTTGACATCATGACTAAATATGTATGCATCATACCTCAGTAAAGCATAGACAAGAATTCACAGAGCCTGGGAGGATGAAGGAACAAGCCTCTCACCCTGCACTGACACTTGGATAAGAGAGACATGGTCAAAGACCAGCAGCATGCTCTCTATCTCTTCCCACAAAGGTCAGCTGCCCCTAACAGCAGCAGGAGGGTCACATGCTGAGGACCCCATCATCACTCCCTAAGGAAGCCTATATGTGCAAACTTCTGAGCTCTGTCCCCATGTCATGTCTCCATCCTGGTGGGAAAGCATGAATAAGACTGTCCTCCACCTTGCCCTATGGGGATATAATTTGGCCGACGTGCACATGGATGAGACCTGGGCAGCCCTACCAAGGGTAAATGAAGCCGATCTTCCTCATTTGGTGCATGACAAACACGCACAAGTTTCAAAATGAAAAAGTTCCCTAAAGTCAGCCTCTGCAAGCAAATCGAACAAAGCTCCTCTGCAGACACATGATGGGGGTTGGCTGCAAAATGGACAGACAGATGGACAGGTGACACAGGCCAGGAATGTCTGTCCCCCACCCCTACCACTGCAGGATCAACACTGGGGACAGAGACCATTTCTACAACCTCCTCTTGGGGGGTTAGTCCACAGGGTGTCAGAGCTCTTTACCTAGGCACTTGAGACGGGTTACAGAGAAAGGAGGGGGTGGGGTAACCAGGTGGGGATGGACACTGTCTAGCCAGCCTGATCCTGGTCACTGCCTTCAACTTTCCCCACTCCCTGGTTCTGCCTCCCTGCACACTGGGGCTGGGATGGGGGGGGGATGCTGAGGCAGCCTGACCCCCTAGTCCTCTTCCTCCAGTGACTGGGATCCCCCAGAAACCCCTGGTTTCCAGCCACAGCAGCTTGCAAGACAAGCAGCATCCTCCTCTGTCAACTACCACCAAGAAGGAAAAAAAAGAAAAGAAAGTCTTTGTACCTTTAATTCAGCCAACGTTCCCCAGGCACTCTGGGCTCTCTAAGGAAAGAGAGAGAAAAGAAAAAGTTACTATCTGTACCACCATGCACATCTGGCTGCTGATGCTCCCTTACCAGCCAGCTAGGGGGGTTGGGGGGAGGAACAGCACCTCCAAGGTCCAGGAACCTGCAACATCTCAGCCTGGCGGGGCAGTGACATTTCAGACAAGGCAGGACCAGGAGATGCTGCATGCTTGGCCAGAATGGTTTCAGCTCATTTCTTTGTAATGGCTGAAACCATTCTGCAACTTTGCCCCTTTGACCCAAGTGCCAAGCAGGCCCTCATCTCTTCTTCCCCACCTCTAGCTGGGCTGTGAGGGCCCACAGTTAGGTGCTTTGTGGGCTGTGGAGGGCAGTGTTTAATCCCAGACCAGGCCCCCACTGTGCACAACCCCTGCCCCACCCCCCAGCATTACTCTGGGTGGGTTCCTGGTGTGCATTTTGATTTGAACATCAGTCACAATGTGATCTGCAGACAAGTGGATGGGCTGCGGTTGTTTAAGGAAACTGAGAAATTCTGAGTCCCACAAAGCACATGTCAAGAAGCAACCGGTATGGATTTTGGGGACTTTTGCACTGTCTCCAAGAGCTTCTGTCTGATGCCAGGGAAGTGGAAAAGGTAGCAACTAGCCAAAAACCTGAGCAGGGAGAGTACATTGCACCTGGTGAAAGGTCACAAAGCTGCTGCCCATGCCCTGTTCTCAACAAAAGGGGCCACAGAGGCCAGAGGTGAGTGTGTGTGTGCGCGTGTGTGCGTGCGCGTGCGTGTGTGTGTGTGTGTGCGTGTGTGCTGTGGTGTGGTGTGTGTTGGGGGGTTCTGTTTCATTTTATGACTGAAATTTCCCTAATTTGTTAGTAATGTCTCAAATGTTTATATACCATGCTGATGGTGGTGGTGGTAATGGTGGTGATGGTGGTGGTGGTGGTGGTGGTGGTGGTGGTGGTGGTGGTGGTGTGTGTGTGTGTGTGTGTGTGTGTGTGTGTGTGTGTGTGTGTGTGTGTGTGTGTGTGTGAAAACACATAGAAAGTGAGATTTGGCAGGTGAACCACAACCTAGAGGTGCTAAGTACACTCACCCTATTGAATTGCCCCCCCACACACATCTGGCTCCATAACTATTTCATTGCCCACAAGGAAAGGACACACTTCACACCTATGAAGAGGATCCTAGCCCCAACCCCTCACCTGTGTCTGTCTGTGTGTGTGTGTGTGCTTATAATTTGGCATAAATAAGATAAAAGCTGTGGCATGCTAGGGATAGGGTGCTGGTGTGCCCACATTACCATGTGCAAGGACTGGTTCAAGCTATCATTTCCCTCCTACAGGGGGAGAGCTTCACAATGGGTAAATCATTTGCAGGTATCTATCATCTATCTCTACTTCCTTTCAAACACTGGCCACCAGGACCAGTGGATTCATCATATTGACAAAAACCCTGGTGTAATTATAAAAAATAAAATAAAATATAATAAAATAATAAAATAAAATAAAATGCTAGGGAAAGCTTTTGGAATCCAAGGGCAGTAAGACAGTCTCTTCTCTGCAGAAGATCAACATCTTCACCCTTACCAGCTTCAGCATGAAGAGCAGGGGTGCTATGATCTTCTGTAGTACCAGGCACGTGAGGGTCAATGCCTTGCTCTGACCTCTCGCCTCACTATCCCCACTACTGCACTTCGAGGTAAAAAAGTGAGGCCCAGCTGGAAGAGAAGCACCCACCCTCCATGAGCACGAGCCTCCCTGTTACCCATACTCTGTCCTGCCAGAGGCAGGAGGAGATACTCTGTCTGTTAAGAGAGCAGATTTCAGACACAGAACTGCATAGAACCTTTTGGGAGAGCCCTTGGAGCACACTCACCACAGTGATGTGTCCTCCACCCCAACTCTCAGGCATGGCCGTCAGAGTGGCTCTGAGTAGCCTTTGTTGACCAGCACTCCCTCTCCCTCGCCAGCACTTATGCAGGGTGACTCGCAGCCATGAAGGTAAGCTTACCGGTTCTCCCTCACTAGTTCAAGGACTCAGCGATATAGACAAGAGACACCGGGGAGAATTGGAACACTCTCATTTATTGGACAGTGGGCTTGGGTTTAAATAGGGATTCAGACAAAGAACATTTTTCAAATATGTCAAAAATTACAGGTTTCTTAAAGGTCAGCTTGCCCCTATGGTAGGGGGCTGGTATGACAAGAATTGATACAGATACATAAAGGTCAAGATGATTAGTCTCCTGATGCAGGCATTTAATTACCCAAAGGTGTTTGAAAGGAGAATAGGGGTTGAACCAGTTAAGGTAGCTAGACAGAAGTTAAGCAAGGCTTGATAGACATCAAGGCCATGAGTTTGGAGTTTCTCTTGTCTGGGGTTTGAGGTGTATGATGGAGCGTGTTCTAAAAGTGATGTGATTGTGTGAACTCTGGGTGACTATGTTAACTTTGAGTGAACCTTAAAGCAGGCAGCCATGTGGCCTGCAGTTAGCAGGGAGAAACAGTGAGATCTCTGTGGGCTTGAGAGTCTAATAAGGGAAAACTGAGTCTGAGAGACTGTTTTCCCCTTTGCTCATCTCTGTTTGAGAGGCTAACAAAGGGGTGTCTTTCCCAGACCTCTATCCAGGGATGGGGGGGGAGTTTTCCCTAAGCTCTACCAAGCTTACACATAGCCCCACACTCCCTAGAAAATGCCCATCCACTTCTGAATTGTTCCCTAGCACAGCTCTTAAATAACTCCAGGGAAGGCGGTTGCCCTGCAGGGGGCACAGACACTGCTGCAGAAGAGACATGGAATCAATCAGCTCCCATCAACCACTGCCTGCACTTGATTTGGGGCTATTATCAATGTGGATGTTTTTTTCAGTTTATCTTCTGAAAGTGAGCCTTTTTTTTTTCTCTTAATTCAATTCAGTTGAGTTCCATTTAATTCAGTCCATCCAGCAACAAAGACCAAACAGCAAACAGAGGGAGTGGGAGCAGCAAGAAGGCCAGGCCCCTCCTGGGGAGGGAAGAAGGTGGATCCCAGACTTCAGGTAAGGGGCTTGCTTCCCTGTTCCAGTTTTCTCTCTCCTGCCACATATACACCACCCACTCCCACTCCCGAAGTACTGTACCCTCAATTCTCCAGGCTCTGTGCCCTGCCCCAGCTTACTTAAGCCCCAGGAACTGCCTGGCCCATGAGTCCCCAATTTTTGGCAGTGTTAGCTCAAATCAGTTCTCAGGTTGTCCCCATCCCCATGTCATTCCCAGCGTATTGCAGTCCTTGTCTGGAGTCCTTCCAAACACTCACTGAGCTCACTTAAATGCTTCATGTGGTTTCTAGTGTTTTTGTTTGGTTAAAGTGAAATATTCAGTACCTGTGCCTTCTGAGCACTGGAGCTACCTGGCTCAATGCAGTTTCAGGAGATAGAGGCTGGATCCCAAGGCCATTTCCAAACAGCCTCTGTGTTCTGAAAAATCTAGATATTGAAGGAAGGGTTGAAGGCCCTGACTATTTAGACCACACTAGGGCTGGACTGGTGTTCTAGCACTTTGGGCAAGGTGCTCTCTGGCTTTTCCTTGTCATCTGTCTGGGAACAGGTACTGGGGACTGGGCTATTCTCTGGCCTTTCAAGAGACTAAATCCAGCCAGGACCACCACCCAACCTTATAAGTCACAGAAAGGTGACTCAGGACAGGTTGACTCTGCAATTCTAACAGAGGCCTCTCACTGCCAGAGCCTAGCCTTCCCCACCCCTTTATCTACTCATACCCCACCTGCTGCCCACCTGTGCAGGGAGAAAGAGGCAGGTTCTGGGGTTGCCCAGCTACACTGTCCCAGTTCCTGGCATCTTTCACATGAGGCATACCCAGGGGCAGGTGGTTCTACTCAGAGCTAGCTCTTCAGCTCATTGTTAGCAAATAGTTCTCCCAGCACTGCAGGGTAATCAGTTGTGGTGATTTGTACCTCTATGAATTTGTTCCCTGGGGAGCCAATTTCCTAATTTCAAGGGAGATGCTAGAATACTTTCAGGAAGGCCTCAGAGAGCAAGGTGTGCTCATCAAGCAAGGCTCTTCCCAGTGTGTTCCCCAGCCCTTGCACTCCCTAGAAGGCTGTACTGCCCACTGCAGGCTCTCCTGGGAGCCCTGAGCAAAGGGCCTCCAGTGCCCATCTGCTCTGCATTATCTGATGAGGGTGCCCCACCCCAGCACTGAGATGCTACACACACACACACACACACACACACACAGTCACACTCACATTTACATACACACACACAGAAACACACTCACACACATTCACCATATATACCACACATACACACACACATGAGACACACTTTCACACACACTTTCACACACACTTTCACACACACACACACACAAACACACACTCACACACAATTACACATGCTGAGCCTTGACCCCTCCACCACAGCCTTAGGGCTCTCTCTTTGCTTGTACCTTCCATATGAAAGCGGTCACCCCCAGAGATGCTGCTCTCACTGTCCACAAGACATCTTGTCCACCCAGAAGTTAGCCTGACTGATAGTACCCTTCGTGGGATGAAAGTGACAAACTAGTTAAAGTCAGTGATGATAGAACCTATCACCTTCTAGCCCCCTCACCCCCATCCCTGGCCCTCTGCCATGGGACAGTTATAGGCATGAAGGTTATTTCCAGATGACAATTCAGCAGTGGGGGAAGTGAATTAATGAAGAAAATCGCCCAAGCCAGTGTGAGATGGAGCTGGGGTCTGAAATCAGACGTGTCTGCAAATATGGATTCCTAGGGGTGTATTGCCAAGTCCAGCAGACAGGCAGAAACATGAAGTGTTAGTGCAGGAGAAAACAGGTGACCCAGAGCAGATCTGTGAGTGCCTGCTTTGTTAGTGGGTCCAGGCCCCAGGATATACATGGCCTTGTTGAGGGAGAAGGTACCACCCAGAAAATAGGAGTTGTTACAGGTGTGGCTTAGAAGATGTAGGCAGGGCTTTGGTTTTAAAAGGCTGAAATTTGCTCTCTTACACTCTCTGGATTACCAAGTGACCACCACAATGTAAGTCAGACACACACTCTCTCTCTCTCTCTCTTTCTCTCTCTCTCTCCTCTCTCTCTGTCTCTGTCTCTGTCTCTCTCCCTCTCATGCCCTAGCCCTAACATGTGAATGTTTTTTTTTTAAATAAAGTTTAATTTACCTGGATATCATGCTCTTCCATCAATTCTTTGCTCAGATGAAAGTTTGACATTCCTTTAGAATGGGGGAACAGTATCCTTTTCCCATAACATACCGTCTCCCTTAACAGCCTCAGTGCCTTCCATCATCCCAGCTCTCCTAGATGTCTGTCATTTCTGGGTCACACCTTTGTCTGGCCTTCACATACAACTGCCCCCCACCCAGCCACTAGACAATGCAACATTCAGGTGGACCCTAGACTCTACCTAAGTTTCTGATGCCCCCATCAACACAGCCTCGCCATCCCCAGCTACCACAACCTCCAATCCAGAAGTCATCTGCCTCCTCCTGTGCAGTCCTATTGCTTGGGTCTGTATGTAAGAGGTGGGGTGAAGGCTGCAGGAGGCCACTGCTTGCCTTACTCACTGTAGGAAGCCACCAGTCTGCCCCTCCACTGTCAGGAGCCAGGGAAAAACATTTCCTGAGGTTTACACAGCTCTGAAGGAACAGATGCAAGGCAAGACCACCCAGCAAATGGGTAGTGATGGAGAGGACAAGAGACCCTGCAGGGCACACAGGGGCTAAGAGTTGAGAGAAGGCAAGAGGCTGCCAAGCTGCTTCTTGATACAAGAGTTTTCAAATAGGCAGCTCTACTGCCTACTTCCCAGCCATGGGTCATTTTAAGTATACCAAACAGAGATGGTCTCCAGCATTGGATAAGATGCCAGCTTTACTAGGTATAATAATGAACTCCTTGGAGTGTGAGTTCATCTCACAGAATGCCACCTTGCTTGGGGACAGGGTCTTTGTAACTGCAGCCAGTTCAGAACCAGATCACAGTGGTCTCTGATGGGGATGTCCCTATAGGCGTCAGAGAATGGGGGTGGCCTGGTAATTGTTTTGAATTTGGGGTCTTGTTGCCACTTATGATAAAATAGGTGACATGGAAAAGTCTCATTTTAACCACAGTTCAGTGTTCAATGCAGGGACAACGAGGATGTTCTCTGTCGTACTGTCATCCTTACCATATACTTCCACAGCTCCTTCTCCCCAAACTGAACCTCTAGTAAACACTCTCCTCGCCTACCCATGGCCGCTCCATCTACTTCCCTGATCTTCATGAATTTGAATTTGAATGCTCCTGGGACCTCATGTTAGTGGAACCCTACAGCTTTTGTTCTTCTAGGTATGACTTCTTTTACTTACCATGGTACTTTCAAGGTTAATTCATATTTGTAGCAAGTGTCAGAATTCTTTCCTTTATTAAGAGAGGGGGAGTGGAGTCACTCTCTACAAGAAATCTTTGCAGATCCTGGCATCTCTAAATGGAAGTGAGATTTCCAGGTCAGTGGGAGAAAAACTCTAGAGAAGGGGACAAAGAGAAACTACGGTAGAAAATTATAACTTATTTATGAACTGGCAAATTGAAAAGGGCAAAGGACAGCCAAACACTACCAAGTTACAGAAGCTGCTATGATTCCATCCTGACTTCCCTGGACAGACAACCTCACCAGTGTGTCCAAGAATTTCACCTTTCTAGAGCCTGACCCCACTAGGGAAAGATAGAAACAGGCTAACAGGCTAGGGGGTATGGATCCACCTGCCAATGTCCATGTCCAGCAGAAGAACAATTACTGAAGTCATGTCTTCCACTTTCTGCTCCCCAAAAACAATTTTGGTCCATACTCCCAGAGGGGGAGAAATGATAGGGGGGAGATGACCAAAGCACTCAGAACCCAGAGAGAGAAGAGGAAAAAAGGAAGGACATTTGAAAGTAGCAATAGGTGTAGTTGGGACTTAGAAAGTAAGAAAAGGCTGGACCATAGAAAAATAGGCATATATAGAAAGTTATATATATAAAAAAAAGCTATAGAAGTAATAGTCAATTCACATCTGTGACCTTGGGGAGAACTACTGCAGATTCCAAAAAGGGAATGAGAACAGAACTCTGGTGGTGGGAATGGTGCAGAATTATACTCCTATTATCTAATAATTTTGTAAATCAATTTTAAGTCACTAGTTGAGAGAGAGAGAGAGAGAGAGAGAGGAGAGAGAGAGTAGATCAGAGAACTGTTTATTTGATAAGATGCTGAGGACTGAACCCAGAGTCTCATGCATGGAGACGTGTGCTCTATTGTTAAGCCATTTCCTCAGCTTAAGTCCCAGAATCCCCTTCTTTTTCAGACAATAAAATTCCATGGTGTGGATGAGCCATGCTTTGTTTCTCTATACCTCTACTGATGAACCTTCAGGTTTTAAGACAATAATCACATGGTTGAAGGCTGGGAAAAGTTCGACTGGTAAAGTATGAGACCAGCTAGCCTGATGCTCCCCACTCAGTCCCTGGAACTAACACATGTACCAAGTAGCTCTGGCTCCACTTTCTCTCTCTCTTGCTCTCTCATATATAAAACTGCCATGTGGAGTAAATAAAATAGTTATTTAAAAAATAACAAGAATGACAGGATTTTACTTGAGTTACTAATAAGTTTATTGAAAAGTTGTGGTTCTGGGCTGGAACACAGCTGACCCAGTAGACTCAAGCCCCCAGCCACCATATTGGGAGCATTAGGCAAAGGAGAAGCTTTCTAAGAGGTGGAGTGGTACTGAGATGTCTCCTTGTGTCTCTCTCACCCTCTGTCTTAAAAACAACAATAATAGTCTGCCAGAAGCAGTGGAGTCATGCAGATGCAAAACTCTAAGGAAAACCCTTGCAGAAAAAATAAGTTGTGACTCAACCTTACTCATTAAATTTAAAAGTACCCCCCAGCCTTATTGTTCCCTTCTATCTTTCCCATCCTCTGATCTTGATCTTTCTAGCTGCAGACATGTTTCCATTTTATTTTATGTGGTTGGGAAGAAGAGGTGAGGGGAGGGCACAAGCTAAAAATGACTTCATAGCCCTGCATTCTCCGGAAGGCCTTGCAGATGCTGAAGCCTCCTGCAGAGAGCACTCTATAGCCCCCACCTCACTCCTTGCTTTTCTGTGACCCTAGCCTAGACAGCACAGAGCATGTCATCTGTGGGAGGACTCTGTCCTTTCTGACACAAACAAGAGTGCATCAGGATCCCAGGGGCTGTGTGCACTTAGCACTCAGCTCCAGTGGCTTCAGTGTTGATCCTGCCTGGACAGCTGCCAGTCCCCATTTGGCTCAGGTCCCTTCTGCCTCTATAATAGCTGCTTCTCTGGACTCTGAGAAGTCACTGGACTGTGTTCACAACTACAGCTAAGAGGAGCCTCTTGTGCTGCAGGAACCCCTGCCCCACCCCAATGTCCCTTACAGGTGGCTCATAGCCTCTAGGGAGAGGCCAGGTCTGCACCAAGGACTGAACCCTCAGCAAAAGGGTGGGGGGGGGCACCCAAGTTAACACAGTCCACATGTGTCTGAACAGCATCAACAGGGAGACAAGTGGAGACTGGGAAAGAGATAAATTAATCCTAGGGACACAGCCCCAAGCAGCTCTGAACACAGCCATCACTATGCAGGCTTCTGGGATGAGCATGTTTTGCTGTCAATAATTTAACATGCCCTTTCTCCTCTGAGAGATGGGCAAAAATTTCATTTCCTGAGCAAATTCCCCAAGAAACCAACCTGTTCATTCTTCTAAGATTGTCAGAACCCTGTATCCATCAACCAACTTAGAAAATAAAAGCAGATAATAGAGTGAGAGTTCTGGGAGCTGAGCATTGGTTGCCAAGTTCAGGTGGGCCACAGGGCTGAAAGTGCCCTGAGACTGAGGTTGCAAGATGTAGCCCCTTCCCCCATCCCTTGTCTTCCCAAAGAAGGACAAGTGACCAAAACAGAGCTATGCTTCTTGAATTTAATGCAGTCACAAGAGGATCAGTCATAGAAGAAGCACAGCCGAGAAAGTGAGGTTTGGACCAAAGCCAGTACCTCATGGCCAAAATGGTGGACACGTCATCGGCTTCTATGGCAGGTGTGCTGTGTCTAGGAGGTGGGTGTGGTGGGTGAGGGGCTGGGGGAATATCTGGTATGAGGAAGAACAGCTCAGACTCAAGAAGAAATCAGCACACCCAGAAAATCAAATTTACTCCCTGTCCTTTGCCAATGTGCCTGGGGGGGGGGGTGGTCACAGAAATAGCCAGAACTACTCTGTCTATGCAGTTTGGGGTTGTGGAGGGGGGCCTCCCCACATGCCTGCTGACTTGATACCTTGTCTCCAGGCACAGATAGGGAAGCACAGGCTTCTTGGAGAGCCACTTCTTGGTGGCAGAGGTGTTACTTGCTTTGGAGGCACAAGGTTGTGAAGGAGTGACAGGAGTCTCAGTACAGCAGTCAGACACAGTATTAATTGGCAAGACCGGCTCTGGGGCTCTTCTTCCTGTCCTGGAGCTCTTTGAGCTTGGAGTGACCTACTTTCTGCAAGAGGAGGACCCTTGCCTTCTGAGTCCTTACCCTAAGCTGGGACCTACTACCCCAGGCTGAAGGTGGTGCTTCCTGCCAGCACCATCAGGCAAGAGCCCTGCCTTTTGACTGGGGATACCAGGTGCCACCCACCATCCTACAGCTAACAAGGACCAAGTCCTGCAAACCCCAGCGCAGGAGTAGTTTGCGGACGTCAGGATTATAAACCTTTCTCTCTAAGCTTCTCTTCACCCTTGAGATGAAGCTCGCCAATGACTCATCAGAGCCTTGGTGAAAAGAGTTAATGGGAGTTGATGGATCTACATCAGGTGTGGTCACCCTTTCCCATGCTTGTGTTGCACAGATGCGTACCTGTTCAAAATAACCGGTTGGAAACCTGGCTTCTGCCTGCTGAGCTCCAGATTCATAAGCTCCTGCTCCAAACAAAGCATCAGAATTCCATTCTACCTGTTTGTTACTATTTTCCTGCGATTGCCTAGAGCACTCATCGCGGAAACATGCCTGCCACTGAAGATAGAGTGGGTCTGGGAGTGCAGCACGAGCCAGTTCTTTCCAGTCTTGTGGTGTATTTAAATGCTGGTAAAAGCTTTATATAAAAATGCTGGACGCAGCCAAAGTTTCTGGAGACGTCCAGAAACATTCCAAAATTTTTTTTCTTTCTCCCTCTTTTGAATTTTATATATAGTTTTGGTATATATGTAAGTGTTTAGTCTTAAACTGTGTGACTAATGACAGATTTAAAATTGTTTTTAAATAATGTGTTTTTATAACAAAAGTTCTTTTTCCTCCAGTTTGTTATAACTAAATGTTTATGGGTATGTCTCAAGTTTGGTAACACTAACTTAACGGTCAGAAGTGTAACCCTACAGCTACACTTTTACCAGACAAGGTAAAAATTAATTGTTAAGGTAACTTACTATTTAGGTAAAAGTCTAAATGTTCAACGTGACTATTCATTCCCAAAACTAAACTATATAAATTTTATATACAGGTCACCTTTGAAGGGCCCCCAAAGGTGCCCTGTAAACTATCTTGTGGAAATTAATCCACAACAGATCTGGCATCAATCTGGCACTGTAAACGTTAAAATCATTGTCACGAATATGCGTTAACTCTCTAAGCAATTTGAGTCTGTTTAAAATACATATTTTAGCTAAAATTGGTCTCAAGATCCTGCGGTAGAGGCTGCTACAGGAGGTCACATTAGATGACCTTTAAATAAAATCATAAAGAGATTCTAAACCAATTATAATCATCGAGGTATCAACTATAACAAACCTATAACTTGTTACAAGTTCAAATTAACCACGAGAAGCAGATTGTTTGTGTTTCTTTCACAGGAATCCCGGAAAAACCATCTGAACCCCTGCACACCCTGACGTCACTCACTAGATGGCACGACTACCGTGGCACACCCCCCGAAACCCTAGATGTCACTCAACGCGATCTGAAGAACCTGATACACGAACTCCAAGGACAGAATTTTCTTCATGCCTGGTTACCGTTCCTGCTTCTGACCTGCTTGTTACGTGTTGGCAGTTCCAGCTAGCTATCTACAAAAGAGCAACATTCCAGCGGCTGACCTCCCTCATGCAGTGTTGCATCCCCTGCCAATTCTTCCCCTAGCCATCCACTTCGGACTGAGACTTGTATCGGACTTTCTGACATACCCTATATACATTTTACACAATTTTGAAGCAGCTTATTTCCCTTCACACTGCTGGTTTTTCATAGACTGATCCTGAGTAATTCATAGACTTTACAGACTGTTGCCTTGAGGACTATACAATGCCAAACAGCCCCTCTGTTTGGTGGGTCATGCCTCCCACCTCCCCCTCATTATGTACCCTTGCCCCTTTCTCCACCCAAACAGGGAATGTTCCTTTACACACCAATCCTTCCCTTCACACCACACTGGCTTTTACTTCTCCCCTACTTGTCCCTTCCTATTTTGTTATATCATTTAGGCTTATGCCCAAAAGGTTTCTGCCCCATGATAGTCTTTTATAGACTTTGTACATCTTATGCAATTACTAGATAGAAAGATAGAAAAGATGTAGAGATATTGTGAAGAGATGGTTGAGCAGGCTGCGCTTAAACCTATGAGATGAGTCTCTCCAGGTAAGTCTCTCTCTCTAAAGAGGGGTTGAGCACAGGAGGACGCATAAATCTCACAAGGTTGGCAGCCATTTAAGCCTTCCCTCCTCCACAGAAAGTCCTACATCTTCCTACCTGAGCATGGCATTCCTCTAAAACATTTAAGCCTGCTCCATTCCATTTTTCTTTACTGTGTCCATTTAGATATAAAGGGATAGGAGGAGATGTTGCTGAGAAGTTATTCTGATGCAGTCTCCGCCCCCAGGTTTTTCTATGCCCCGCTAAATCCTAGAGTGCCCCCTTTCAACCAATCCTGGCCCTACACGTCACCCCTGGTTGTCACCCAATAAAAAGCCCCCTGACCCCTCCCCTCTCTCTCTGGGCTCTCGGCTCTCCCTCTCTGAGGTCTCGCTCCCTGCTCTCCCCCCGTGGTCAGCCATTGCCGGCTGGCTCCACGTGGTCTGAACCAAACCTCCCCCCCATCCTATAATAAAGATTTGTGTACCCCTTTGCTCTGGACGTCCACTCTCTTCTCCGCGGTGCAGCCCGACACCAGACCACCGCAACAACAAACTACATATCGTCCACCAGAGACCCCAAAGAAGTAAACCTGCTTTCAGGCCCTTGCACCCCCAACCCAGCAAGTATCTGCTTCAAACCCACATTGACAGGTGGCTAATTTGCAGCTGGCTCAGTATCAACAGCTGGTTGATTTATCTACTAACAGATAGAGCCTGTCTCCTGTTCACACTAAGCCCTCTGCAGAAATGAAGAACAGGATCAGTTATGAAGGTATCCCTGCTCCATTCACAGGGGCCTGAGGCAAGTGGCCCATACTCTAAATAATACTAACAAAAGTGACCGGTATCATTGGAAGCATCCTGACAAGGAGAGTTAAGTGAGCATGTAGCCTGGTGTGGAGGGGAGTGTCAACGAGCTTCTGTTGGCAAGGCTGGGTGCATGTTTGCTCCAGCGAGTGGCTGTGGAGCATGAGGTTCCACTTCCCGTCTGGCTGGGAAATGGTCATTTTATAGAAAATGGAAAAAGAGTTGGTGGCCATAAGAAGGGGTCCCGGCAAGAATCCTGGACAAGAATCCGACAAGAATCCAGGCCTCTACCCTGCCTCTCCGTGTTCCTAACAGCTGGCCTGTGCTTCCAACAGCCCCTTCTCGTCCCAGCAGTGCAGCCCAGGAACAAGAGAGCAGAGGTTTCCAGCCCAGGATCAGCCCTCATCACCCCTGCTGGGAACACTATGGGACCACACATAGGACAGGAGACGGGCCTCACCTTGGTAAACATTCCTTAGCCCATCTCAGCCAGTGGATGACCCACCCAGCCCCCCACTCCATGTCCCCTGGACTCAGCTGCTTGTCTCCATCACACTCAGAGTTCTCCCCAAACCATCTTCTGCTTCCATCCATTCTCCCTCTGAACACCTTCAGTACCTGTCTGCTCCTCAACACCACACAGCTGCCTCAATAAGACTCCAGCTCTCTGTCTCACTCCCCAGAACCCTGAACCTGCTCCTTTGGGACCTAGTACCAGGCCAGATGGTTCCATCCAGGCCTGGCCCTCAGCACCATGGACAGCAGCCAAAAGCCAAGAGAGGCTCAGATCTCAAGCTGGGACCAGAGGCCACCTGACTACCTCTGTTCCTGCTCTCTGGTCTAATCAGGAGTGAAGGCCACTAGTCCTGTTTTTCCTTTGCTGCTCTGATATTTCCTCTTCCTTTGCCTCCAGTCCCCTGTTGAGTGACTGACCATGAGGTTCCCAAGGCAGAGTTCCTTCTCATCCCCTCAACACCTCCTTCCCATGCAACTGTGGTCATGCTCAGGCTGCAGCCCTTAGGAGCACTCCAAACTACATCTCCATTGGGGGTCTCCCAACCCTACAGGTTTGAGTTGCAAGGTCATCTCCCAAAAATCTTGCCTTTTCTCAGGGTTCTCACTTTCCTCATTCAGTCTTCTGAGGCCACCAGGTCTCTCCATCCTCCTACATCCATCATCCAGCACCAAGGTGCTGCTGCCACCCAGATGTGTCCCCCCAACTCTATACCACACCCCATATGCCCAGAACCAGAACACCAGGTCCAGGTCACAACCTACATAACTGCTTTTCTTCCCTTTCTGGAGTGTTCTAGCCACATGATACTCATCCTCTGGTCACAGAAGCTTGAGTCACCCTTCCCCTTGACCCCATACCGCTGGTGCCCCTGGTCCCACCCACGCCCTTCCCACCTGCTGGCATTGTCCTCCCAGCCTTTTGGGGCCCTCCTCTCCTGCAACCTGCTCTCCTCTAATCACTCACTGGTAACCCCTCCAGGGGGTATTCCTGGACCCCAGTGCTGCAGACATGGATGAGCAAGTGGTGCTCTTGTTTCTGATTCTTTTCCCACCCACCCTCCCCAGGCAGTGGGCCCTTCCTCTCCCTGAGACTATGAGGGTGCTGGCAGGTCTGGGGGTTTTCTGTAGGAAACCTCTTCTCTGTTCAGTGAATGGAGCCAGCACAAGGTCCACTCAGCATCTGGTGAGTCATTGTCTTCTGGGTAAGCCACAGCACAGGACACAGAGGAGCCCCATGTTTACTTTCTCCTGACAGAGCCTCTGTGTGGGTGTGTCCCAGCCACCCCCACCAGACCTACTTCCTCAGCACTGTGCCTGCTGCTCCAGGCCTCCATCCCAGATCTGCATCATCCTGCAATTCTGCCTCACACATCTGCTTCTACTTTAAGACCATTGCTGTCTACTCCAGGCACTAACAGTTTGGCAGCTTTGCACCACACCCCTCACCTGAGGGAGTCTTTGCCCTACTCCTAATGCCAGAGCATCCATCACTTGCCTCAGGTAACGTGAGGAGCTGAGAACACACAGACCTGTGCAGCAAAGTTACCATTCAGCTCCTTGGCCTCAAGTGACTGCATTCAGGTGTCTAATGCCAATGGCCCTTCCCAAGGAGTACATGACAAGGTAGGTGGCAGAACAGTGTCCCACTCTTCCAGGAGCCCACATCCCAGTTCAGGCAGGGCACAGTATCATGTCTTGCAAAGGGGGTACAAGGTTGTGGATAGAGTGCATACTGCTGACCTTGAATTAGGGGGGCAGTCCTGGGTTTGCCCCAGGAGGATAGATATTATCATAGACCCTTACACATGGAGAAGGAGCCTGGTGAGGAGGTCAGAAATATGGGGGAATATGGGGAGGGAGGAGGATAGTGGAGAGGGAGAAGAGAGGGGCCTGAGTCAAGAAAGCAGAAGGTTCTAGAAACTAGGAAAGGTTGAGGGGGGTTGCCCCTGAGTATCTCTCCTCTTAAAAGAGTCAGTCTGCCCACACCTTGGTTTTAGTCCATGAGAATATCAGACATTTGAGCTCCAGAGCAGGTTGACCACACAGGAAGCAAGTGCACGCTCTTAGGGGACAGGCCACAGAAGCATATTTATGTCTGTTCTTCCACTACTTCTCAATTCTTTCTCTCCCTTTCTACTGTCTGTCTCATCAGAGAAGGAGGCACAGGTGATCTCTATTCCTGGAGGATCACTGAGAGGCCAGAGATACAAAGCTCTCCTAGGCTTCTCCTCCCAAAAGGGAGTTTCTAGGTCTGGGGGCCCCAGGGAGCCTGTGGGAACCTCTTTTGAGATTTTTTTCCACACCTCAGAAAATCTGGTAAAATTGCCCTCTGGTCTATTTTCTTGAGACAGTGCTGCAACTGCCCACCCCATACTGTGAAGGCTGGGCTCCAGGAGAGTGGGCCTCACAAATGCCTACTGCCACAATTAGCATTTCCCAAAGAGGAGCTCAAACTCCATGGGCCTCATCCCCTCGCTTGCTTCAGACCCAAGGGAGGACAAAGATTAATTTACTTTTTAATTACACACACTTAACAAGATGATCTAGCTCATGTTGGAAAAAAAAAGATCTATCTCTTAGATGAAAAAAAGAAAACCTTTATTTATATACCCAGAATATACATAACCAGAAATGAATATTTCTTTATGGACCATTAAAGATTTAATGTTTAATTTATAGTCCCTTTCTCTGGCAGGGTGTCTAGGCACAATGTCAACATTTTTAATTAAATTAAATTTATTTTACTGTATATGAAAGCATGTTTCCCATTTGCACCAGTTAGCAGCAGCCTGCTATGCTGTCCAGAGAGGGGCCTGGTTTGAGAGGTGCTGAGATTGGGGAGGGTGCTGTCTCTGACTTTCAGCTCATGGCTGGAAATCTTTCTCTAGCCAGCTGTGAGCCCTGGGAGTCTGCTGGTGTGTCTGGACCTAGTGTGTGCCAGGTGCTGCCATTCATAGTCTCCCCTCACACACACTCTTGGTTCTCCCAGTGGTGGGACCAGGTGGGAGCAGCATTGTGGAGGGAGCTCAGAAAGGTTGAGAACCTTGCCTGAGGTCACTCAGAAGGACCACCTGGAAGAGGTAGTGATAAGATAAAGTGACAGCAGAGCCCATACTGGACAGTAGTAGGAAAGTGGGTTCCCACTGGGACCCTGACACCTAGACCCACTCAGGTTCCAGGAATCACACAAGTTTTGAAGATCATGAGTTGAAGGCGGCATTTCAGAAGGGGCTCATCATGGGTCTGGAGCCCACTGGGGCAGGGACACTTGGTCTGGGGATTGCTTGCTGTCCTTAAGCCCCTCTGTGCCCACAGCGTGCTTCTCAGGGGTTCCATCAGAGCAGAAATGTCACAGGCTCTGAGGTGCCTCCAGCCATAGCAGCCCCCTATCACTGGGAAGCGACACTGCTATTCACTGGCTGGCTCACCACTTGCTGGCCTGGCAGCTCTGCCAACCCTCATTCTGTCCTCACCTGGGGACAGATACATGGTGGGGCTGGTGCTCAGACAGTTCTGCCTGCCCTGGCTTGCCTGGTGTCACCAGGAACCATTTCTGAGCCTCTGAGCAGAAATCCCTGGGCTTGACCCCTGCAGTGTTGTGACTGCAAGCAGTGACCAGCCGGCTACGGCCATGTGAGCTTAGCCACTCCTGTATGGGCTCCTCACCAAGGTGAGCCCTCTGTGGGGTTAGAGAGCAGCCCCAGAATAAGTATGGTGGACGGCGTCATGAGTGCTCCCACAGGCTAAGCTTTCTGGGCTTACAGGCCAGCCTGGCATCTGGAGTAGCCTGGCCCCCAACCCACCCTGGATAAGTCCCATGTACCCAGAGCTTTCCCCCTTCAGGGACTGTCACTGGGCAGCTCTTCTCAGGCTTCCTGACCCTTTTCCCTTCACAGACTCCTCTGAAACTTGTCTTCCGGCTTCATCTGTCCTGAGAGTCCCACTGAAACCCCTGACCTCCCCCCCCCTCACCCAGACAGTCCTGATTCTGTCACTAGACCAGCTGGGTGCCTGTGTGGTCACATGGGAATGTGTGCATGTTGAGCACAAGCTAGAGAAAAAGCACAGAGCCGCTGAGAGGGGGAATTGGGGTGAAAGTGCCACAGACTAACCTCCCACGCCCATCCCCACACACAGCCAGGAGGCCTGACCCGGCCTAGGGTTGACACTAATGAGTGACAACGGCAGCTGACTCCTGCCCTGTCTCCACTGCTGAATGATGCCACCCCAGAAAAGCACAGCCTGTGTCCCATCCTCCCCACTCAATATTGAGGCTGCTGAAGCCAGCAGCCCTTAATAGACACTCCATCTTCCCAGGGGAACAGCCTTCAGAGAGGACCCAGAAGATGCTGAGTCAGCAACTAGCAGGGCAAGGGTCCAGGAGCACAGCCACAGCCATGCACCTTGGCCTCCCTTCTCTCCCTGCCTGCCACAGAGGACCGCAGAGGCTCAGGGGAGGGGTAGCTGAGCCTCCCCTACTTCCTCAGAGAGCTGGGGTAAGAGTGGGGGTTAGGGTGAAAAGACCTTCAGCACTTACCATGAAAGGGTGTACTGAGTCAAAATCAATTTCAAGATGCACCTGTTCCATTTTGTTCCAGGTGCCCCTGTCCCCCACTGTTCCTTCTTTTCCAACCTCGAAGCTCAAGGTCCTGCCTCCCCACAAAGTCCTGCTATGGGGCCTGTAGGAATTGGAGTGGAGGTTCCCTTCTAAAGCCAAAGACCCCCAGGTGAAGATAGACCAGCAGTGAGATACCACAAACCCCTCCCAGCACTTGCAGGTCCGTCCCCTCCTCAGGCTTCATTAGCTCCTGAGGGTAGAGGCTTATTAGCTCTTTCCTGCAGGGAGGCCAGGCTGCCTGGAGGAAAGAGCTCCTCTCTGGAGCTCCTATTCCCATAGCTCCTCTCTGGAGCTCCTCTTCCCATAAACCAGCCTTTCATTTCTCATGGGACTCCACTTTAATTACAAAGCTAAATAACAAAAAGGAAATAATTAAAATAAAAAGAAAAGCAAAGAAAAACCCTACACCAAGCAGGTTCTGTGCCGACCACCAGCTCTGAGCACGAAGGCCCCAAGCGGGCGGGTGGGGATGGCACCATGCCACTCACTAAAAGCATGAGTGTCACTCGATCAATAATTCATTTACTTTAATGAGATAAGTACTTTGAAAACTAATTGCAAACTTGCTCCATTTACTCTGACCTACTATAGCCCTTAATGTAAATTGCACAGCCATGGCTGCTGGGAGGAGAAAGTCTTGAGATAGGAGATATGGGGCCACTGTCCCCCCCTCCACACACACTTTCTTCTAAGAAGGAGAAAGAAGTTCCCCAGAGGGAGCACAGAAGAAATGGAGGACCCATTGAACCCATCAGCCTCTGCCCAGACCTGATGTGGTGGCACAGCCCCAATGCCACCCTCCAGGGTGATGGGGACTTGCCTCTCTCCTATGAGGGAAGTGTCACTGGGAAGCACACAGATGAGGAACACTGAGGTATAGCTGGCCTAGGGCCCCCACAGACTGTGCCCCTCACAGCCCCACACCTCAGCCTCAGGAGTGTGGAGTGCCATGCAGGGACCATCAAACTTTCAGCTCCTGACACAGCTAGAGGCTAGAGGAGTCATAGAGTGTTGCCAACCAGCACACCTAGGGCCAGGAGAGGCTCCAGGGAAAGCAGGAGCCAGGGACAAATCCAGGCTGAGCAGTGTGCCCAGCAGAGCTTGAAGCCTAGGAAGAGCCCCAGATGCCAGGCCAGAGATGACCACATTCCTCTAGCCACCCCACACAGTTGTGTTCAGCACAGAAAAGCCCCAGTGGCTCGTTTCTGTAGCTTTTTCTGTCGGGGAATTCAGAATTCCCCTCTTGCTTTCTGCTTTCTGTCCTGGCTGGAAACAGATTCCAGTTCCTCCACACAAGCCTAAGATTTCTTCTGAGCATTCAGGAAAAGTCTCTGTGGCCTGGGGATTATGTCTTCAAACACTCAAGACAGCATGCAAGAGCCAGATTCTCTGTCAATGCTGGCCTGCATCTGTGGGTGTAGGAAGGACTGCCCTGCTTGCAGACCTGAGCCCCAAGGGGTCCTGCAATGACACCTCCAGACTCCCTGAGGGGAGAAGTCTGAGTCAGTGCCCAGAGCTATTGCCCTGGCTCCTCCAGTCTGGACACCAGGTAAGGCAGACTCTCCACCCACTGAACACCACTGGGCACAGAACTGCTACCATGACAATTCCACATTCACTGGGTGCCAAGAACATGCTGTCCCAAACCACAGGAGTCACTGTGAAGACACCATACAGCCCTTCCCAAAGCCAGCACAAGTGGCCCTCAGGACAGATCCTGGGCAGGCCCCAAGGAACTGGGGCTCTGGAGGCCAAAGGCCCAGTGAGGGACCTGGGGATCTCAGCTGTCCTGAGCAGGTGCTGGGCTCTGTGGGAGGAGAAAGGGTGGCACCCTAGTACTCTGGCAGGGGACTTGGGTCTCTAGTGATGGCTCAGCCCCTACAGGATCACAGTAGAACCACACACAGAGAAAGGGACCTACAGCTGAACTTGGCCAGGCTGCCCCAGTCTACCTACCTTGAGAGGCTAGAATGTGCTACTGTGTGCAAGACACTGTCCTGACAAGTGTGCCCTACAGAAATCTTAGTGCTCACCTCTGTGCCTGAGCAAAAGCTGCCCTTTCTAAGTGGCCGTAGCAGCTGCTTTTGCAATTCTAATTCTCAGCCACTGCTCAAAACCAGACCTGTCTCAGTTCTGAACAGCCAATAAATGTGGAATTGTCAGGGCAACAGCTCTAATGTGTGAGTTCTGTCGTGGTGGTCTTCAGGGGGAGAAGTTTCTCCCCTGTGTGGCCTCCACACAGAGGTTCAGGATAGTAGGCTCAGCCACGTGTATAGGAGCATGGACCAGATTAGGAATGTGCCCCACACCCACTTTCTCTGGCAGCACTTTTCTCCTGAAACATACCTGTACCCATGAAGACTGCCCTGGGAGAGGAGAAGGGGTGGCAGCCTAGTGAGTCCACCCTTGCAGGCCCTATATCCCTGCTTAGGTGTGACACTGTGGCCAAGGGCTCCTGCCACAGAGGACCATGGGAATGGCCACTGCAGGGGGGACGAGGAAGGGCTTGGCCTAGAAAGAGTTGCTCCCTATAGGAAAACTGGGAAATTTTATGTATGTACAAACTATTTTATTTACTGTCTAATGTAAAACATTAATTCCCCAATAAAGAAATTTAAAAAAAAAGAGTTGTCTCATTTTTCAGAGAAACAGACTCATTGCAAATCCTTTGGGAAGCAGGCCATGGGGGTCTGGGGTAAGGGGCAGGACCCCCCGGGGCAGGAGGGGACCACTGCAGGCTCATCTGACACCAGAGTCCTGGAGGGGGATAGGTGTGAACTGTTCCCTTTGCGAAACAAGCCACCCTGGACAGCAGGGACATTTTCCAAGCCTTCACAGCATTCAACATGTTTAAGTGACTTGACACTCTGTTGTTTTTGCCGGGCTGGCTTCACGGGCGGGTAACAGATGACCAGGGACTCATGGTTGAGCTGTATGCAGTATCTCTTTATTCATGCAGGATGCAGCACAATCTATATCAAGCTAAGTTAAACTCAACTAAAGTACCCTAAAACTCAAAATGCTGTCTTTATATATACTTGCCAAGTAGGGTGGAAACAGGATGTGACATAGAGAGGGTGGAGAGAAAAGTGACTGGTGAAAATCAGGGTATGACAAGGAGAGGGGGTGGAGCAGGCAAGAATTCTACCACTAAACCACCAATGCCCTGGAGGGAAGGTGGTGCTTATTAACAGAGGTTATGTAAATAGAATACAGTGTTATGTAAATAGAATAGTGTTAAGCAGGGGGGATTAAACTAATGAAACAGAAGGGGTTTTTAAAAGCATACCAACAATTCCCCCTTTCTTTTTAACTAATGGCCATAGTATCAGGATTGTGGGATGAACAGAAACCTATATCGTATAGGCATTTTCAAAAGAACTGGCATAAGACATGGAAAACAAAATAGGCGAGCAGCAATAACCAGTGTGATGCCAAGGGGAACGTTTCTTGCCTCAAGGGAAAGGCCTAGCAGGCGAAAGGGCATTTCTTGCCTCTGGGAGCACTTCATGCCTCTGGGGGCATCTCTTGCCTCAAAGGGCGTTTCCTACCTCTGTGGGCATAACCTAATAAGGAGGGGGAGTTTTTCTGACTGTGGGGACAGAGCCTACAGGCGAGGGGACATGGTAAGGCAACTGGCTGAAGTTAGTCTTTGAGAAACACAGTGGCATGTACCAGTAAGTCCAAAGTAGATGACCATGGAAGAAAATGCCAAGGGATGAAATGCTGCATGTCTGTCTCAATGGGGAATGTCGGCCACCAGAATTCTGCTTTTCTGTAGAGAGTGATCTTTGGAGTCTGTGAATCTGTTTCTTCAGGTCGTGCCAGGTCACATCATTGGTTTCCGGGGCTGTGTTGTAGTCATTTCATCTTGTGGGTGATGTCAGAGAACAGGATACAAATGGATTTTCGGGAATTCCATTTGAGTAGATGTTTTTTCATGTGAAGACTTGACAGCTGAAATTCACTTACTTGTCAAACAAAACTTGTAGCAGATTAGAAGTTTACTATAATTGGTAACTCCATTATAATTGGAAGTCCTTTCTAGTATGATTTTAAGGTTTGTTTAAACAGTTTAAACTCAATAAAATGTGGAAAGGTAAACAGAAGAACCACGGTTAAAAACCTCAGTCATGAGAATAATTAACATAATCACTGCACTATCTGCCCCGCCCATAACTCATACCATTTCAGGATTAAACGTTTCAGATTTATGCCAAGACGTAAAAAAGAAATCAAAGGAGGGAAAAAACATTTTTTGGATTGTTTCTGGATGTCTCTAGAAATCATGGCTGCATCTAGCATTTTTTTTAAGTCAATGTCAAACAAAAATTTAGTCATTCAAATCACTCTCTTACGAAACAGATCTCACCATGTAGCATCAAGAGTCCCCGGAGGGCGTCCTAGTCCAAAAAGCTCCTCAAAATTCCAGTTAGGGTGCTTCTGACTATTCCTGCTGTATTGCTTCAGGCATCCATTTTTAAAAGTGTCTTCCCATCGAAGAAAGAATCCAATCAGGAGAGTAGAACTAACCACGTGTCTCCATTCGTGGGGACTGCCACGGTACTGGAGAATGCTCCTCAAATTATAGTAGTCCTTCTCCATGGGAAACATGTGAGAAGTCCAGAAAGTCCCAGTGGAAATCCCCATGCATATCCCAAGGTCTACGATCATGGTCATAAAGAACCAAATTGTGGCCTGGAGCAAAATGTAGTCCTTTTCCTCAGGAAACATGGGAGAGGGAATCCAGAAAGTCCAACGAGAAATCTCCATGCATCTCCCAAGCTCTATGATTAGGGTCACAAAAAGCCAAAGTTCCCGGTCAGGGAAACAAAGTGCCCAGAGCAAAATGTTCCAGAGACAGAGTAACTGTCTCATGATGAAACAGTAGAGGCTTTGGAAAACCTCTTCATAAGTAGAAGAGAAGACCATAGTGCATAGGTAGGCAAAGTCTTCACTTATCTGGGAGTTGCGCAGGTCCAGTCCCACGTTGCTGCGCCATATGTTGTTTTCGCCGGTCTGGCTTCATGGGCGGGTAACAGACGACCAGGGACTCATGGGGTTTTTAAAAGCGTATCTACAACACTCCTTTTTGCTGTGTGGACTGACTGAACTTTAATAATTCCTCCTGGGGCTGGCAGAGGGAGCCAAGAACCCTGCCATCAGGAATCCTGACCCTCCTGGCCCCCTTCTGAGGATGGGCACAGCACTCCCAGACTCCTCCATGGCCCTGTTTCTCTGAAGGAAAATCAATGAGAAGCTCTCAATTAATCACATAGGGGTAAATTGATTAGGCTCCTCCATTAGGTCAGTGCCACTATCTGCTCAAAGGGAAGGATCCCTTAATTGTCTTCCTGTTCTTGAGAGGCAGCCTGCAGGCTGAGCAGAAAGTAGAGAAGGTCAGCGATAGACCCCAACAGCTTCTGGCCCGCTGTCTGTCCTGACCTTCACCCCTGCAGTGCTGAGATGGGACTTCTGCCCATAGGATGGACTCTGGCCTGGGCACCAGTGGCACAAGCAGGGGTCAGCAACATAGGGAGATGGGTGTCACTGGCAACCAAGCCTCCACTCGAGTACCTCCTTCCAGATCATGGCAGGTGATCCAGCTGCTCAAGGCACAGGAGCACAGTGGCAGGGCCAGTGAGGTGAGCCCCTGAAGAATCTGCCTTCCACTGGGGATGGGGGGCTAGGCCTTCAGCTAGGGAAGGGCACAAAAGTCAGGATGACGAAGGCATTGCAGCATCAGGGAGATCCAGGGAGCTTTCTCTCTCTCTCTCTCTCTCTCTCTCTCTCTCTCTCTCTCTCACACACACACACACACACACACACACACACACACACTTTGCAGATGCAAGGGGCCAGGGCTAAACACTCTGGGTAGATTCTGGCAGTGGGGAGAGGGAGGGGTGCAGAGCCAGGGAAAAGCCAAACATCCCCCACATTCTGCTTTCCTCCTATCTCCCAGCCAACTGCTGGAAGGAGGCCAGCACTTTTAAGGATCAATCCAAGCAAATGTGGATATTTTACAGGCACTTTGTAAATTCCATAGCACTTTGAATTTATGTTATTTGTTCAGAACACCAGGAAGCATTTCTGCTGATGCTGACACCTTCTGATCTTGGTCCGGCTTTACTTGCCACGGCGGGGCCATGGCTGGGCTGGAGGACACAGAGCATCTCCACCACAGGGCTGGAACCAGCTACCCAGCAGAGACCAGTAGCTGCTCTGACTCTGCAGAAGCATCCTCCTTCCACTCTGGCCTGATCAGGTGAGACTCACAGGAAGGCAGACAAATTATGCCAAGTACATCCCTTAGCTGGCACCTAAGTGCCCTGAGCTCTGGTCTCTGCCGATTGCCACAGAATCTGCAGTGTTTAGTGCTATGCCTGGCACACAGCAGAAGAGGGAGGGCTGAGACTCCCAAGAGTAGAAAAATCAATCTAGAAGGAAGATAAGTCTCTTGATGGCACTGCCTATGGCAGTCTGGACTCTAACACCCCATTTTTCTGCCACCTCCTCATTGTGGCACTCAACAGCACACAGCAAAAGACACCTTCTGTCTGATGGCAGATTTCTCTCTTATCCGGATGGTTTGGAGTTCCCCACATCTCCTTCCCTTCCTCAACCTTCTCCTCCCCCTCCAGCACCAATTTTTCCTCTCCTGGTTCTTCAAAAGTAAAAGAAACACATTTTCTGGCATCAGGCAAGCTATGAACAGCCTCTCTACTTGTTATCTACTACAGGGGGTGAAGGTTCAGGGAGCATAGGCCATCTAGTCCAGCCTCTGGACACCCCCTCTCCCATTCTGCTTTGCAATCACCCTAGATCCATTGAGTCTCACTCACATCCTGCTCCCAGAAACTTCCTTTAATAAAAAAGCCCCCCCACACCCACACGAATGACTAAGATTTGCCTTCCAAGGAATTCCCCACTGGCTTCAGCTCTGCCTCTGCAATACAGTGGTCAAGTTCACATTCAGCCCCTTCTTCCAAGACAGATTGACCTGATCGTGTCCCTGCGTTTGGGGACAGCAGATGAGTCTTTGTCCTACAGCCACCACTGATACTTCCAGACCAGCCTCCCCCATCATCATGGGAAGTGGAACCAGCCTGCTCCTTCTGACCCCAGGGCATCACCAGACAGCCACACTCAGGGCCTGGCCAGCTCCAGATGCTGACTTGACCCTTGTGTTGGCCTCTCTTCCCTCTTCTCCTCATTCCTTCACTTCCCTAACAGTCTGCTTCCCCAGCACCTTCTCCCTGCCATCTTGGGTGTTTTGAACCCCCAAGACTCCCCAACCTAATCTTAGTCCAAGAGCATTTGCTACAAGGTAGAGACAGATTTTGGGGAAGCAGTGTAAGATGTCTGGGGAGGGGCTCAGCCCCATGGGCACTGCTGTAGGGGTGGCACAGGGTAAGAGTGGCTCCACAAATCCCTACTGCTGGGAACAAGCTTCAGAGCACAAAGAAGTAAGGCCAGGTGTCTCGATGGCAGAAGCCAGGCCCTCTGTGTAACAGGGAAGTATGTGTGTAGGGGTGGGGTGATATTAGGACATCTGCTACAGAGGGGCCAGGGAAACTGACCAGAGCTCCTGCACCCCCTCCTGAGGGAACCTCTCTCCCAGGACCAGCAACTCAGCACAGGTGCACCCCAGATCAGTAGCCCTTGAGACTGCCACCAAAAGAGTCAGGTGTCAGTAGGGCCTCTGGGCTAGAGCAGGGCAGGCACAGAGCCTGAACTCACAGAGGGCCCCCTGCCTGCCTGTCTCCACAGTGCACCCTCACCATTGCCGTCAGTGTCTGTCTGGGTTATGTGCTCCTGCCCTGAACTTGAGCACCAGGGTGTGTCAGAGCTATGGGGGGGGGGGGTCACTGCCTGAGTATCCCCCTACCTTGGCCCAGGGAGGAAGCAGGTGCCTTGGAAACCTCAGTTTCCCCATTTATTGCAGGGCACACAGCACCCAGCTCACAGAGTGACAACGAAAGCTAAGTGATATATAATGTCTGCTTAAGTGCTTAGCAGATGTGAACACTTACTCAGGCAGGACTCCAGGTCAGAGATCAAAGTGGCAGGGTGTGTGGTGGGGGGGCTTCTCTGTTCTCAAGTGGGCAGGGATCCAAACACAGTCTGCTTCCCTCTTACTGCTTACAGGCTTCCCCTGGCCAGCTACTGGGATCACCCCTGACTTTCCTCTGTCTTCCCTCTCTCCCTTCCACACTTCAGACTCAGTCATCAGCAAATCTCTCTGGATTTCCTCCAAGTGTGGTCCCCAGGCTCCTCTCTGCTCTATGGTCCTTCCAGAATCCAGGCTACCTTGCCATCATCTATCTGCCCCACTACCTGCTCCACTCCATTGCCCACCAACCTTGAGATCCAGGGCTGACCTTGGGACCCCTGAGCTCTGACCTACTGATTCCCTGAGCCTCTGTCTCTCTCCATTTCTGTTTCTGTCTCCCTCTGTCTCTGCCATCCTCTTTTGACCTCCTGCCCCTTCCTTCCCTTTTTCTGACTGCTTCCTGCAGACAGTGTCCCCAATTCCTAGCTCATTTGTGTCCTCAGGCCACCATGTCAGCTGTCTCAAATGCCCAGCATACTCTGCCCTCTGACTTCACAGCTCATTTAGCAGCCCCAGCTACAAGCATGAGTTAGCCTGAGGACTAACCTCTCTCACCACCAGCTCCTGCATTCAGGGATCCTGTCTCCATTCCTATCCCTCCCACTCCCTGGACAGTGAGGGCACGAGTGTGAACACAATAAAGTGCCAGATCCCCTTCTTGCAGCCCGGCAGGTCCCCCACAAGTGCGCATTGGTCTTTGCTTGTGGGTGGAGGAGCCAACATCTCTGCCCTAACAGGGCACATGCTTCTGACCCCACCCACAGAAACCCACAGAATGGCACAGAAGCCATGTTTGTGGGATTCCATTCACCAGCAATGCTAAGAACAGGGCAGCCCACAGAACCCAGAAGCAGATTGCTGGCTGCCAGGTGCAAGGGTTCTTGGGAGTAGGCTGTGATGGGCAGTTTGTATGGGACTTTTTTTTCCCTTAGGTGACCAGAATGTTGTGATGTTTGCACATCTCTTGGTCCACAGGGGACAGACAACCTGGTGAGTGAATGGTGTGAGGCGTGGATTATACCCCAATGGAGCTGTTGCTGACAGAACCATTTTAAGAGTCTAAACTCGACACTTCTTAAAATTAGGAGGGAAGGGTTCCACAGGAGTCAGTGGGAGGGGGTGGGATTAAAGGCTGTGAGATTTACACCTCCATGCGACTGGGTGGGGCTGTGACTGGGCTGGCTTTACCTGCTCTGGCCTTGGAGAAGATGGGCTGTGGGCAGGCAGAACCACCAGCTCAAGTTGACTGCAGGGCAGATCTGGAGACCATGGGCACTAGCTTCATATTCCAGTGAGACCCTGGGAAGCTGTGGACATCCTAGAGCAGGCTGGCCAGCCACCCTGACTATGCTCCTGTGTGACTGGGTTTGGGACCCTGTGTGATCCCCCTGCCTACCTCTGCCTGAGGCCTTCATAATTATTATGCATCCAAGGGCCATGTGGTGAGGGCGGGGATGGCAGCTCCCCCATACCTTGTACTGTAAATACAAATACAAGTCTTACAATTGAGTTTAATATTTAATATAACTGGGTTAATATGCATTCCAAATTCCATAAATAATCATTAGCTGAGGGTTATAATTGTGCTGGTGGGATTGAGCTTCATCACTAATTTAAAGACCAGAAGCCATTTTCCAGCTCCCTCAAATGTCATAAATTGACACACACACACCCGCCCTATCTGTGTACTTGGAACCAATGGGTTTGCCAAGGAATACCAGCAGCTGGCTTGACCCCAGCAGTCCGCCCACATGAGGGCAGGGCAGCTGGAAGCCATCTTGGGCAGCGGTCAGCATCAGGGCCTCTTCTCAGAAGGGCCTAGTAGGCCAGCTGGTGATCTGAGGAGAAGTGAGCTGCTTGCTGAGAACAAGAGGAGAGGGGAGAACACACTGAACGCCCACAAGCCCTGCTCCCCTGAGGGAGTTGGTGGAGGTCCATAAGTAAGAACTGTCACAGCAGATCCCTGGGTGTAGCTTCTAAGTAAAACCCCAAGAGCCCCATGGATAGAAAGAAGCTTCTGGACTCCAGATTAGGGCATAAGGTCTGGCTAAAGGATTTTGTGTGCCGTGATAAGTCCAGAAAGGATAGCTGGAAGCCAGGGGAGGGCTTGCTTGCCCAGGACACAGAGCCAGGTGTGGGACCCCACTCCAGGCACCATCAGACACCATTGTCATTTCCAGGAGGAAGTAACACCGGCAACTGGTTTTGAAGGAGGGCTTTTCCCTGTGGACGCTGGGATGGCCCCCCTCCCCAGCCACACACTCACTCCTGTGTAACATTCAACTCATGGAGGTGTGTGCTGGTCACATGCCACTGTGAAGAGGAGGAAATTGAGGCTGACAGTTTCATGCCATTCAACAGAGCCAGCCCATGTGGGGTGGCCCTGGGCTCTTGGAAAGCAGACACAGAACCAAGTAGAAGAGTGTGTCTGATAGCATCTGTGTGTCTCAGCCTCACTTTGTAGAGATGAGGGTCTGTGCACAGTAGGCACAGTACTTTGAGTCTCCCCTTCCCCATCTTGTCTGTGAACTGAGAGCAGTCTGGCAGTAGGCTGTGCTGAAACTCATCCTGAATCTTGGGCACAGAGGACATATCCTGTGGATGCTGTTGGGACACTCATACTCAACACTGTTTTCAGTCCTTCCAATCACCACATCTGTCAACCTGAAGGCCTATGGATTTAATTGTCAGTCCCAAGGGCTTTGAACACATCAGAATATGTTAAGATCAATGATTGGCCTTGAGGGTTTATTTTAAAGAAAATTTGTGCATAATCATTGGTTGGGTCCAGCACACATGGAGCCAGTGCTGGGAGCCCAAAGATCCTAATGGAAGAGCATTCATGGGGGGCGTCCACAGGCATTAGACTGAAAGCAGACGTGTCACAGGACACAACCCATTAATCAGATCTGTTGAGCTGGTCCTCGGACCTTGCTGAGACAAAAGTATTGGTGTAGGGGAGGGTTGGAGAGAGGAGAGTGACATTAACTCAGAGGCTGTTGGGTTGGGTTGTAGTTTTGTTTGCTTTTGGAGATAGTGCTGACCAAATGCCCTCCAGTTTATTACTGACCTGGGCAGTTTTGGAGGAGACATTGGGGAGCAGCAAGGTAGGGTCTGAGATACAGGGAATGTGTGTCTGAGTGTGTTTTGGGTGGGAGGTAGGGGCTTCCTACAAATCAAATAAAAGTTTGACAGTAAATAGCCCCAATGAAGAGGGGAGTGGGGGAGAGGCAGAGAGAAGGGGAGGTGAGCTGAGTAAAGTACTGGAGAACATCAATGTCAAAATGTGTCTCCCCCACCTCCCCCTCACCCCTGGGATTTGCTGATGCATTTCCTTTTTAGAAAAAGGGTTCTTTTCTGCTCTTGGGGAGCATAATTTCATTCAGAATGAGAAATGAAGAGAGTGAATTGGACCAGAGACTTGGACTAAGCCTGAACCAGCAGCTTAATGTACTTCATGTTTATTTAGCTGGGAGCCATAGAGGAAAAGAGAAGGGGAGGGGAGGAGAAGAGAGGGGAAGCCAACCAGCTCCACTGCTCACCAACAGGGCCATTTTTTAAGCGGTTCAGGTTAAAGTCTCTTAGTCAACAGCTCTTACTTCATTCTAAAAGGGTGAAAAACAGGACTGAACAAAAGAGAAGAAACTGCCAGCATCCCCTGCCCATAACCTCAGTGACTGCCTTCAAAGCAAGGGAAATTTACAGTGTCTAGAGAGAAATCAGGCAGGACTGGGAAGAAAACTCGGATATTTAGCCCCATAGAAGAGGGTCAAGGGGGCATGTCTGTGGATTTGACCTCTCTCTCTCTCTCTCTCTCTCTCTCTCTGTCTCTCTCTCTCTGTGTGTGTATGTGTAACTGGGGCATTATGTGTATGTCAGTGACAACCAGAGTCCTACACAAATGGGATATGGTCAGTTGGGAACCCTCATCATCTAAAGGCCAGTCACAAGGAGGTGACTGGAAACAGGCTTGTAGAGACTGTCCCTCCTCACTTATGTTGTCCTTGGGGAACACTGAGGTCATGAGGGGGCCCGGGAGATGGCAGGCTTGGAACTTCCAATCCTTTGGCCCCAGTGTCTGTATGGAAGAAGAGAGAACGCCAGTGTTGGTGGCACCCACCCCATATATGAAGCCCTTCCAGCTACATATGTAAGCGCTACACTTGTGGCCCTTACACCCCCCCCCCCACAGAATGAGAGGGCTGCTCTCTGCCCTGAGGGTGTCACAAGACAGGAAGGGCTAGGAGATGATGCTTTAAAATGCCTGCTGGGAGACAGATGTGAAGCTGAGTCTCTAGTCCTCTTCCAAGGGGCCTGTGGCCTCACTTGCTCCCCTACTGAGGGTTGAGGTCCTCTGTCCCCTTCATCCCAGTCAAGTGTAAGGTCACAGGTAGGCAGACTGGTTTAGCACACACATTACAGTGTGCAAGGACCTGGATTCAAGCTCTTGCTGGGAAAAGCTTCCTGAGTGGTGGGTGAAGTAGGGTTGCAGGAGTTTTTCCTTTCTTTCTTTCTTTCTTTCTTTCTTTCTTTCTTTCTTTCTTTCTTTCTATATCTCCCCCTCACTTCTCAGTTTCTCTCTGTCTCTATCAAATAAATTAATTAAAATAAAAAATATAAAACAAAGAGTAAAATCAAGACCCAACTAAGAAACCTGAGAATCAGCACTGTTCCTTCTTGGTTGATGTGGCTGCATATGACACCAGCTCATAGTCACATGCTGCATTCTGTGACCTTCCCCTTCTTGCCCTGCTCCCTTCTGCTGTGTCTGCTCCCAAGCCACTTCACCAGGAAGGGAAGGCGTAAAACCAAGGGACCTGCTCTGGAGATGTTCACTCCACAGGAACCAGGCTGAATTCCCTGACAGTTGGGCCTCTAGCTGCCATGTGCAGTCCTGTCCCCAGAAGAAAGAGGGTGCTCCCATAGTTGCACTACAGTTTTCCCTCCTCCTCTGGAAGCTTCTCCACCAAGGATGAACACAGTCAGTTGAAGGGAGCTGTTTAGGACTTGTCCCATTCTTCTGAGCTGTGCTCTCAGAGTCCACATGGTCAGGGGGTAGGGGTTGCTCCTGCTGGTGGGGATGGTGTTTTCTGTGTTTTCCTACCTCTGGCTGCTCGTGAGCCCACCCTCTCAGCTTTGGGATGTCCTCCTACTGAGCACTGAGCACAAGTCAAGATGGGGTCATGAGGGGATGTCCTGGGCTGTGTTAGAAGGAAGTAAGCAAGAGGAGCTGGCCAGCATGGGGTGGGGGGAGCAGAGATGCTCCCAGGGCACTCTGTGTTCTCATGCCAGCTTGGGAAGTGGCAGATGCCTGACAGGGTTTGCAGGACTGTGGAGATGGGGCCATATAGCAGGAACAGGTACAGCACTGTCCTCTTCCTTACACAGGAGCTCAACTGGAACTTTCCAAGCTTCCTACTTCTTGGGACAGCCTGGCAGGTCAGCACTGACTGGCCAGCTAAGAGGTGGGAGATCAGATGCACATGGACAAGAAGTTACTGAGAAATGCCAGGGGCCTTTGAGAGTCACAGCTGCCTTCTTGGGTATGTGTGCCCAAGGCCCTGCCATGCTGAGGCAGAGGGGGCCACTGCCCATCAGTTCCCAGAAGGACTAAGATGACCCCCCCTCCTGCATCCCCCCCAGCCAGGAGCATTTTCCCAAACCACAGGAGACAGCTGGAGTGTGCAAAGGAGGAAGGAAACTGGGTTTCAACTGACTCATTTTCTCTATAGATTAACTTTGTACTGAGTAGGGCAGGGAGAGAGAGGAAGTAGCACCCTTTGCAACCTAGAGTCCTCTCTCTGTCTCTCTATCTCTGTTTCTGTTTCTCCTCCCTGTGGGGTCTGTAACATGCTGCACAAAACCCACAACATGAGAGCCCTCTAACCAGGCTCCTAACAATGTGTTAAAACACAATTGATTCCCCTGCATTTTGAGATCCAACTGGGTTCTGTTCTGCTCCCCCTCCTGCTCCTTGCCTCCTAATGAGTTGCTGTTCTGCTTCTACCCCCCCCCACCCCGAACAGACATCTCTCCCTGAACTGCTGGTTGGTGTGTCCACCTGTCTGCTCAGCTTCCTTGTCCTGAGGACTCCCAAACTGAGCTCATCTGAAACCAAGTCCTGATGAGCCAGCCTGACCCCACCTCATTGCACCCACTGTTGCCCTAGAATGGCTTCTATTGCTCAGCCCAGGCACTGTGTGTCCATCCCCCAGACCACTTGAACCCCTGTCAGCAGGTACTCAGGGCTCAGTTTTGAAGCAGTTGAGAGTCCGTGCTTTGTCATCTCCACCATGACCACCACAGAAGACAAGTCTTCCCTAGGTTTGTCTACCTGGCTCTGACTGAGACTCTTCATCTATTGTTAGCATAGCACCCAGTCAGTCCCTTTCCAGGGAGCCCAGTAAACCCCTCCATGTCTTCATTTCTCTCACTCAAAGCCTCAAAAGACCTTGGACAAGGTCTCCTTGTCTTTGCCCCTCCTTTACTGTGTCTCAGCCTCCCGGTCATTCACACAGTTTAATCTTTGGATTTTTACTGAGATGTCAGGTCCTTACTTAACAGGGAAGCCCTTTCTATGCCCCCCACCCTCAGTACATGAGGAACATACACTTTGCTCATGACTTGTCCCCTTTCTCAGGTTAGAGAGCCCAGGCCCCACTACTAGCCTGCTACACAGTGAAGGGTCTGACACAGATAGAAACCTAGATACACTGGTCATTGACCATTCAACCAAAGGATGAGAAGGGATAAGGAAGGGAAGGGAAGGGAAGGGAAGGGAAGGGAAGGGAAGGGAAGGGAAAGGGAAAGGGAAAGGGAAAGGGAAAGGGAAGGGGAAGGGGAAGGGGAAGGGGAAGGGGAAGGGGAAGGGGAAGGGAAGGAAAAGGAAGGGAATGGAAAGGAAGGGAAGGGAAAGTGGAAGGGAAGGGAAGAGGAAGGAAAGGAAGAGAAAGGAAAGGAAATGGGAAAGGAGGAGGGGGGTGGAAAGGAAAAGAAAAAGAAAAAAAGGAGGGGAAAGGGGAGGAGGAAGGGAAAGGGAAGGGGAGAAAGAAGGGAAAGGAAAGGGGAGGAGGAAGAGAAAGGGCAAAGAGAAAGGACAGGAAAGGGGAAAGGGGATGGGGGAGGGGAGGAGGAGGAGAAGGAGAAGAGGAAGGGAAGAAGGGGTTCTTAAGGGTCACCCTCACAACAGATCTCACAGAGCACCTCATGGGTAAAAAGACATACAAAACAAGAGCAGATGCAGTGGGCTTCCTACTTCCACAAGTAGCTTTAGACAATGTGGCCTCTGACTGCTGCCCCCTCCTCCCCATCCCACCCTCCCACACACACACACACAGCCTGAGGCCAAGTGCCTCCTTTCTGTCTCAAACTACTAATGGGAGACAACCAGCTGCAAAGTGGTGAAAGCATCTCCATCTTTGTTTGGGGGATTGTTATTATTTCTCCTGTGCTTTCTGTCCATCAACAGCCTCTGTCTCTGGGGGCTACATCCTCAGGCTCCTGGCCAGCTCCTTGCTCGGCTTCTGATACCCCCGGTCTCTGTATCTGACTTCTGATCTCTAGTGATATGATCTGTTTTTCTTCCACACACAGCCACACCTCCAGAAACCCCCCCCCCCCATTCATCACACCCTACCTTGACTTCAGAATCCATTAGAAAGACACTGGGAGTGTTCTGCACAGAAGTGATACTCCATGAGTAGCACCAGTTCTGAAGCCCAGTGGCCTTGTGAAGGAGCCAGTTAGTGCTTCAAGCAATCAGGCCCTTGACCTTGTTAAGCCTCCCATTAAAGTCTCAAAGACCTTTCTCATTTCCCTTTTCCATATGCAGTTTTAAACCCTGGCTCAGGGGACAAGCCCTGGGGACCCCCCCCCCAACCTTTGGAGTCATCTTGAAACTGCTTCCAGCACTCAAAGCTGCCTCTTAGCTCTTAGCCTCTGGTGCAGAGCTTTGCCCCCCCCCAAGTGGTGTATTTTATCTTTATATGTCAGGATTTATATAAAAGGGGGATAGTTCAACTCTAAATGTAATGAGTTGGAAGAACAGCTCTCTGGTGGCTTTCTCTCATGAAGGTGGCATCAATAACATTGATTGCTAAAAATAACTAATAACACAGGGTGGCCAGGGAATGCTCTACACAGGATACAAGGAAAGCAGACTCTGGCCTCTGGACACACAAATCTCCAACAGGTGGGCTCCAGGGGCATGGAGCTAAGAGCAGAGGCAGGTGGGCTGTGGGTGTTGGGCTTTGTCAAAGTAAGTATAGGAAGGAACTTGGCAAGGCTCAGGCAGGAGTGGGAGAAAAGGTGTGAGTGGGGTATAACTCTGTCCCTTCTGCCTAGCACAAAGTGGGATAGGGGCTTGTTTGTTGTTAAAGCTCTCATTGGATCTTGTCTAGGGATGCATTCCAAGAGCAAGCAGTTTACAAATGGGTCTGAGACTGACACAAATGACCCTCACTAAGGGTCATCGGAGGACTAGCCAAAGGGGAATAAAGGATAATTCCCCAGTCAGAGAATCTATTGGGATGTGCATCTGATTTTACCTAGGGGTGGGGGGGGTACTTTTTCCCAGGGTTGATAAGGGGTATGGAGAAGCTTCACTGGCTACACAATACTGGTTCTCCCCATCCTCACTCTGGTTGCACTGCTCCTGCCCAGGCTGGTCGCCATTCCCTAGAAACAGCCTGTGTGTGTGGAGAAAGATCTGTGCCAGGGCTTGGCGAACTTGAGATGCAGTTCAGCTCAGCCTATGCAACTGTGCAGCTCCTGGACTTTCTGGAAGTATTTGCTTGTTCATCTGTCATCTTCCTTCCCAAATCTCTCCTGGAACCTCAGGCACACAAAAAGCAAATGAAATGTGAGGTGCACTGGGCCAGGGAGAGAAAGCCTTTGAAAAAAGCCAGTCGGCATTTTGCAAGTGAGCAATTTAGCTTCGTTCAAATGAGCCTAAGTTAATAGGGAAGAAATGATGTACTTCAAATTAATAGCATAGGTGTCAGCTGTGGCCAGGGCATTACCTCAGACAGTCACTGAAATGCCGTTTTTGAGGCTGTGTTTTGTCTCCTGGATGTCCCAGGCCCATGAAGGCTCCTCCACCCCCTCTCTCTCCAGAGCCACATTTTGGATTCCAGGGTAACTTCATCAACTAGGTTGGAGAGCAGAAGATTAGAAAGTGACTGTGGGGCTGCATTCAGTTAGCTAGCCCATGCGAATATCTAATTAAATATAGCAGGCACTCTACTCCAATAATTGGAATATACTAAAGCAATGTGCAAAAGCCCTTGGTGGCGCAGGAATGGGAAGACCGCCTCTGAGCAGGAGGACTGGGGTCCAGTGCATACTCCAGGCCCCAAGACCACTAACACATACCCCTGAGTGAATGCATCCTGTAGTGAATGCATCCATACTTGAACCTGCACAGTCATGGTAGAACTGCCAGAACTGAGTTTCCTCTGAATTCCTCCTTAATCTCTGTTCTCAGGGACAGGCAGCTGTGAGGGGGAGTCCCTGCACTTGGAAACACAGAGAGAGCACAGACCTTTCTCCCAGCTGCTCATCAAACTTTTCTGCAAGACCCCATATGAGTCTGCTGTGTGCAGTAGGAAGAAAGGATGAGCCACTGGGGCAGGGGGTGATCTGTGAGCCTAATGTAAAAACTCTACTATAGAGTCACCACCAGACCCTACTATGATCCCATATCATAGATTGGCTGAAGGGAGAAATGAAGATGTTAGTCTGTTACAGCATCGTTGTGATTGCTTGCTCCTCTTCTCTCCTCTCCTGCTCGAATGTGCATGTGCACACACACACACACACACACACACACAGAGAGAGAGAGAGAGAGAGAGAGAGGGTGTACTCAGTGCTGCAGAGGTAATGCTGAGCTGCTCTTGCTGGCTAATGAGAGAACAGCAGTTTGCCAAATGCTTAGAACAGATTTGCTTTCTCTGCTCTGCTCAGTTCTGCCACCAGAGACCTCTAACTATTGTATTCTGATTCCACCACATGAAGCAGCATTTGGGGCAGGAAATCATCTGCTTCCTTCATATTGGGAAAGTAAGAAGCAAACAGACTCATTTTAGAATCCAGCCTTTCTTTGGGGACTTGGTATTAAAGATAATTCCTCCCTGAAAGCTTTGCTTTGGCTTTATGGAGTTTTAAATCCAGACCCATCTCCTCTTCCACTGTGAAAAGAGGCTCCCAAAGCACTTGCTTGGCTTGAATGTAAGAGATGGAGATTTCAGAACCCACATATCTTTTACAATGTCACTGCTATTGACACCTTACATCAATAACAATGTAATATATTCCACAAACTTTCAAAGCTTCTTAAAGATGTTGCTGAGTTTGATCCTCCCAATAGCTATGTAAGTTTGGTGGGGCATGTCTCAGTGGCTCCACTTCTGGGAGTGAGAAAACTGAGGACCTGGGGAGCTAGTGACTGGCCCACAGTTTCAGGGAAGTCAGCAGATGTTGTTTTAACCCCTTGTCTGTTACCCACACAAGGTCATCCTCTTCCTGTAATTCTGCCACTTTGGGGGATGGCTTAGACAACTTGCAGAATGACCGTGGTCTATGAATGAGTCAGAGGGAGGAGGAAGTTCTCACAGAATTTTCAGGGGCTCAGCCTAGCTAGGATTTCAGCACAGGTGCTGTCACAGTGTAGGGAAATGAAACACATTGAGAAAGCCCTCAAATGACTGGTGGTTGGGTAGAACATAGGAAGTAATGGATAGTCTCACACAATCCCACTTATCTAGCTACCTGTATATTTACAGCACATGACACTATTGTCTCTTTTATATATTTTATTTCTTGAATAGAGACAGAAATTGAGAGGGAAAGGGAGGCAGAGAGAGAGTAGGTTCTGACTTCTGATGTGCATATACAGTGCTGGGGATCGGGCTTTCTACACGAAAGTCTTACACACCCTCCATCTTTTATGTCATATATATATATAAACAGGGTGAATTGAACATGATTTCAACTCTCCTCCAACAAATCACTGCTTATTCATGACAGCTTCTCCTTACTTGAAACTCTTGGGCAAAATCCTGAGCTGCACCCTGCTGTCCTGACATCAAGTCGTTTACCTTTCATGTTATTTGTTCCGTGCCCCCGCCCCGAGTTTTCAGACAATCTGCCCACTGATTGTTCCCTAGCCCTGCCCTCACTTCATGGCCTCCTCATTACCAATCATGCTTGGTCCACCCCACAGGGTGGTGGACAAAGCACTGAGAGTGGAGGATACATATTTGGGGATGCATGGCTATAGCACAGCAGTGAGAAAGTGCAGTTCTTGTAAATCATTATGAGGTTTTACATAACAAATGAGCCTACATCATTCCCAGTTGTGATGACCTAGTCCACCTTCCCAACACACCTTCCCTTCTCAGCTCCCCACATTGCTGGTGGGCAAGGTGGGGAGCTGAGAAGGGGTTAGGAGAGGACAGAGGCCAAAACAAGGTGGGTTAGAGATCTCTGCTGCATTTCATATCAAATCATTTCACAGGCTATGGACAGAGTCAGAGTCCACAGTGTTGAATTTATGAGGTGCCCAGTAAGCCAGTTCAAAAAAAAAAATGCAGAGCAACTTTCAAAAACAAAAATTCATCTGCTAATAGCAAAATTGGTGGCATAAAAGCTACAAATCCACTCACATATAAGCAGTTTAGATCTTTTTATTGTCCTGTGGCACTCTGTCCAGAGTCACACTGGCCCTTTACTATGTGAGCAGACTTGGTGAGGCAGCACAAGCAGAAACAACCAGAATGACAGTGACATAGGAAAGGACACACACACACCTACACCTGGAGGAGAGTGTGGGTCATCAGCTGGGCTGCTCCAAGGGAAACAGGATGGACCGGGAGGTGAGTTCATGAGGAAAGGGTGTGTGCAAGGTCCAGTTAATGGCCATCGAGTGAACCAGGGGAGGGAGGTGACTCCAGACATCAACCAGACTGTAGAGGCTGCCCTGTGTCCCTTTGCCCCCTGCTCAAAGTCCTGCATTAAAACCCCAGGGACCTCAGAGTTCAAGTGCCTTTGAGACAAGGTCTCACAGAGGTGACTCAGCAGACAGAAGACCACTAGGGTGGCAGGTACCCTAACAAATGGCAAGAGGTCAGAACACATGCTGACCGCATGCTCAGGAAGACACATGCCCAGGGGCTCGCTCCACCCACACCTTGGGCTCCAGCCCCACACTTCATGTTGCCTACTCAGTGCTCAGTGTGGTCCCCTAGGAGGATAGGAGCCTAGGGGAGGGGAGAGTCCAGCTCCCAGAGGTCCAGGCAGGAACTCATGAGCATAGGCTCTGATCCCTAAGGCGTAGCCTGGAGTGTAAAGACCTGCTTCTGCACATCAACTGCACAGGGAGGTGCTAATCCCAGTGAGTGACCGCTGAAGGAGCAGAGAGCCTTGAAGGGAAGCATGCTACCAGGTCATCTCCTCTCCAACACTCCCAGACATAGGGAAAGAGATGAGGGATTGACACACATACCCATGCCCAGCACCAGGGCTCACAACACTTGAGAGGAGGGCACAAGCAAGAGTCTACACAGATGATGCAGGGCATCCACATTAAGGAATAGTAATCAGCCTTGAAAAGGAGTGAGAGTCAGACATAAAACAAGAAATAGCACATTATCCCTTCACATGGAGCCCCTAGAGGACTCACATCCTTAGAGACAGTGTCTATATACTATATATATGTATGTATGTGTATATATTTTTTTGGTTTGGGAAGACTATGGTACAGCCATTTGGATGTGCTAATGCCAATGAAAAGTTAAAAGGTAAATTTTGTAAAATAAAATTTTCAAAGATGCATATGCAATGGGGTGTGGGTTTCCAGCTACCTACACAACTCAGGTACCCCACCCACCAACAACCTTTCATGAAAGGTTCTCCTATCTCACTGCACAGAGAATAAACTGAGCTTCACCGGGAGGTTCACTGTAATACCCATGGATAGTTGCTACCAGAAAACTGGGCCAGGACTCAGAGGAGGGGAGCCCAGCAGGTACCACCATGAGTTGTTGTGAAGAGGAAGAATGAATAAATGCATGAAGTGAATTAATGGTGCCAAATCTCAGACTTCATTCATTTTTGAGCTTGTCCTCAGGCTTTTGTTTTCTAGGGAAGAGTAGGTAAAAGGTTGTGGAAATATAGGGCATCTTCTAAAGCAGAGACTATAGGATGGTGAAATAGCTCACTTGGACAGTGTGCTGCATTGCCATATTCTCAACCCAGGCTCAAGCTTGGCCTCCTCCACACTGGAGGAAGCTGTTGTGCTGTGGTCTCTCCCTCTCCCTCTGCCTCTCTGTCACAAATAAATATTTTCATAAATACATACATAAACACAAAGATGACTTTGAATGTTAATCAAAATAGATCTGAGTAAAATGTTTTATCCAGGGTGATGAAACATTTTGGAACAAAATAGAGGTGGTGGTCACACAACTTTGTGAATGTAATAATGCCATTGTTATGTTCACTTAAAATATTTAAATTAAATAAAATGTTTAATTTAAAATAAAATGTTTAATAAATGTTTAATAAAATGTTTAATTTAAAAATAAAATGTTTAATTTAAAATGAAATGTTAATTTAAATAAATTTAAATCAAAATGTTCACTTAAATATTTAAATTAAAATTATATTTAAGGGGTTGGGGGTCAGTGCCAGGAGCCATTTCTCTGCTTGATAGATGATAAGCTTTGAGACAATGGAACACCTCAAGACAAGTGTTAATTCCCCCCTGGGCAGGCCATTTCCCCTCAGGTAAACCATTTATCAGTAATCAAGTGAGTCAACACACAGTTGTGGTAACAAACATGGTTTCGGCCATTTGTTGCAAGGAACATTCCGCTTTGAAGTTTGCTCCCCCTCCCCCTCCTCCAGCATTCCCTCTCCTTCCCCAAAGCCTTATAATGCCTGTGAACACAATAAAATTTTGCAGCTTGATCAGAAACTTGTCTTGCTGTCGTTCTTTCGTGTCTCGTGTCCCTTTCATTCCAGATCTTTCAGGTTCCTAGCCCCTGTTCACCGCCCTGCTGGTTGGGGCAGGTTGGGACATAGACCTTTGGTGGTTAATATGCACTCCTGGGAATCGGGTGATAGTGCAGAGGTTCAAGTGCAAGTGGCTCAAAGCACAAGGACCGGCATAAGGATCCAAGCGGTGAAGCAGGTCTGCATGTGTCTTTCTCTCCCCCTTTCGGTCTTCCCCTCCTCTCTCAATTTCTCTCTGTCCTATCCAACAATGACATCAATAACAACAAAAATAACTACAACAATAAACCAACAATAGCAACAAAAGGGAATAAATATAAATATATATATACACTCCTATTAACTTATAGTCTTATAAATCACTATTTAATCAATATGAGATGGGAAAAATCTAATGTCTCGAACTTTTTGATGCATAGACCACAGTTCTCAGTATATTGGTAACATTATTGAATTTTAACAGTGGGCTTAAATTGTTAATACATTTCTAATAATGACTATTTCTCTGAATTATGAAGTCACCTATAATCTTAGACCAGGAAGACCACAAGCAATTGGTTGTTTCACATACAGTTATATGTAAATAACATTAAATGATATAAATCATAGTTAAAGTCTTGTATGATACAGAAAATCCTAACCATGGGATTTGCAAAGTAAACCAAATACCCAAATAACTTGGTTACAATAATAACTATCTATTGCCTTCTTAAACTCTAAAACTTCCTTATTCTATATAAAATCCATATTTCTCCAAGTCCTGGAAACTCTACATCATGGCTTGCTTTCCTGCATGCTTTCATACCATTTGATACTGCATCTGATAACCTTCCTCACCTTCTTATTTCACTTCCCTCAGTCTCTCCAAGGATAAACTTCTCAGCCAAAGTAAGGACTACAAAAGCTAGATAAGGGCAAGAGATCAGCATATTTTAATAATGGCTCTTTTATTTACTACTAGGTCACCCCATCATCCAGGGCCCTACTAGGAAATGATACCCTATCAATACCCATGTTCAGTGGAGAAGCTATTACAGAAGCCAGACCCTTCATAATGATCCTGGCTGGGATCCCAGAGGGATAAAGAATAGGAAAGCTCCCAATGGAGGGGATAGGATATGGAATTCTGGTGCTGGGAATTGTGTAGAAGTGAACCCCTCTTATCCTATGGTCTTGTCAATTATTATTAAATCAATAACAGATATTATATTGGGGGATGGGCATTGGCACACCCATTTAAGCACACATATCACCATAAGCAAGGACCTGGGTTTAAGCCTTCGCTTTCCACCTGCAGGGGGCATATTTCATGAGAGGTGAAGCAAGTCTGCAGATGTCTATCCTTCTCTTCCTCTCTATCTCCTCTCCCTTCTCAATATCTCTGTCCTATCAAAATAAGAAGAAAAAAATGGTTGCTGGGAATGGTGGCAATAAAGAAATTAAATTATCTCATGTAGTATTCAACATATATAATCAACTTTAACTTGAATATAAATGCACCAGACCTGGCTTATGAGTGGCTTGTATGGCACATAGCTGCAGAAAAATACCTGCAGTATGGGTGATACTTGTGTGGCTACATCTGTGCTCTCCTCTGGGGGGAGGGTAAGTCTGGGGGGGAAGCCCTGTTGCTGGACTGACCAGGGCAAAGATACCCCTGAGTTGTATAGTGTCACTTTATGGATGGAGCCATTAGCCTGCACTAACCCCCCCCCCCCCAGGCAGAATTCTTACTCAAAGGCTAGGAATAAGAAATTTCCAACCTCAGCATTTTCTTGTTGGAGGTGTGTCTGTCTCTCTCACTATATATTACATGGGCTGGAAGCTCTGCCCTTTTCCTCCTATATATCTATTCCTCTTTCTCTTCCAGAGAGAATCCAGAGTTTATTCTCTAGTCATGGTGGCTGGGAGCAGGATACACACTAAAGTGATGTAATTAATAATGATTTCAATTAGCATCACCTTTCAGCTGACAATGGGAAGAAGTCTCCAGGCTCTCCCTAGGTATGAGGGGCTCACACATGGATGTTCACATGCATGTAAGTGTGCATGCCTGACAGACCCAGGAGAGGCCTCTTTGAAGTGAGACCTGCCAGTGGACTCAGCCATGCAGCTAGGAACAGCCCTGCTAGCTCACAGCTCAGCTCTGATGCCCCAGAGGAGCCCATTTCTCAAATTTCTCAGAGGGGATGTTGGTACACTTCTCTGGAAAGTGAAAAAATTGTCTCTTAATTCCTGACTAGGAAATTCATCTATAGGGATGGGTTGTAGAGTTTTGGAAACAGGGTCAATGACTGTGACCTGCTTCAGTACTTGAGAGCTTCGCCAAGGGGACACTGGCAGAGTGAATTATGGTGCTGCTATGTGGTGATATGATACTCAGTCATTAAACACGAGGTGATTATCAACCTAGAAACATGCTCCTGAAAACACTGCTCAGCGACAGGAAACGCCAGGTTGCAAAATGGCAAACAGCAAGTGACTGCATTTTTGCACAGTGTTTTTGCACAGTCTTGCAGAAGGTCACAACACCGAAGTATAAAGTGTGACTCCTCTGATATTAGGAAGGGGGTGGAAGGGGTGGAGTGGGTGGTGGTTCCTTCCCTTGTATGTATTTTCCACTTTGAACCACATTGGATTGCCTATGTATGTTGTTAAATTTCGGAGGCACCTAAGACAGGGCACCTGGTACTACTGGGCAAAAATGACCAGGTGTTCCAATGATGGGTAAGACGGAAGGCTGATTCCCAACCTAAGACAGGCACAGTCCACCCTGCCACAAAACAAAGTCTGCCAAACATCAAAACATGATATAAGACAGGGGGACATGTAGGGAGCCACATGTGCCCTCAAGGTTTCTATTGGCATGGCCATAGAGTTTATGTTAAAAGATAGTTCCTGGGAATCGGGCAGTGGGGCAGCAGGTTTAGCGCAGGTGGTGCTAAGTGCAAGAACTGGCTTGAGGATCCCAGTTTGAGCCCCCGGCTCCTCACCTGCAGGGGAATCACTTCACAGGTGGTGAAGCAGGTCTACAGGTGTCTTTCTCTCCCTGTCTTCTTCTCCTCTCTCCATTTCTCTCTGTTCTATCCAACAACCACAATATCAGCAATAACAAAAATATAATTACAATAATAAAACAACTAGGGCAACAAAAGGCAAGATACCAAAAAAAAAAGGGGGGGGGATAAGATAGTTCCGCTTCCCTACACCTTAGAGTCTTTGTTAAAAGATAAGTTATTTTTCCCCATGAATATATAATAATAAATGAATAGGAAAGATACATCCCCCAATACTCAGTTGGCTAAGGCACCAAATCTCTTTTTCCACAAAGCATTCAAATCAGATGCCCTGATAACCACGAGAAGCAGATTGTTTGTGTTTCTTCCACAGGAATCCCAGAAAAAAACATCTGGACCCCTGCACACCCTGACATCACCCACTAGATGGCACGACTACAGTGGCACACCCCACCCCACGAAACCATAGATGTCACCTGACGCGATCTGAAGAACCTGATTCACAGACTCCAAGGACAGAACTTTTTTACTGTCTGTCTGCCTTTCCTGTTTCTGCTTTGCCTGTCACATTTTGGCGGTTCCAGCTCACAATCTACAGAAAAGCGGAATTCCAGAGGCTGACCTTCCTCATGCAGCATTTCATCCCCTGCCATTTCTTCCCCTAGTTGCCTACTTTGGACTGAGACTTCTATCGGACTTGCTGGTATAACCTTTGGACACTTTAGACAATTTTACAGCAGCTTTCTTCCCTTCACGTTGCTGGTTTTTCATAGACTGATCCTGAGTAGTTCATAGACTTTACACACTGTTGCCCTGGGCATTAGATAAAAAGAAAGGGAGAGATGCTGGGAAATTGTACCGATGCAGTCACATCTGCCATGTTGTCCCCTCAGGCTACTGCTAATTCCCACGAGAGTTGGGACATTCTTGGAGTGCCTGTTCAGCCATGTTGTGCCCTCAGGGCATTGTCTATATCCCCGCAATATTTGTAGTGCTTTGGTTACTCCTCCCCCCTCCCATTATCACGAGAGTTATTATCCTATCCTGGAGTGCTATGGTTACTCCTCCCCCTTCCCATTCTCATGAAAGCTACTCCTATAAAAGCCCTTCTTCCGCACCTTGCTCTCTTGCCAGCGCTTCACTTTGGTGTTCAGACGCAGGAAAGGTTACTGCGTGAGGCAGCCATTTTCGCTACCTCCACGTGGCCCAACCTGCCTCTCTAGCACCCAACTCTGAGGTGCCAGCGCAAATAAAGATTTGTGTTTCCTCTTTGCTCCGGACTCCCTCTCTCTCTTCTCCGCAGCCCGCGCACAACAACATATGTAATAATGAAAAGGCACTGAGAGTTCACTTTGATTTAAAAAGAAACAGACTGGAGTCCACTGAAGGTCTTCAGATCCTCCTCTGCCAGGGAAGGAAGGTGGAGAAGCATCAGAAGAAAAGGCAAGAAGAGCATAGGCCCCCAACCCCTGTTGTTCCATTTCTGAAATTTCCAGAGGGCTTAGAGGCTATTGGGGTGCAGCTATGGGGGAGTCACCCTGGGACTAGGAGTCAAGCTCAACATGGGGGGGGGTGTGCACTCAGTTTTGCTTGAAAGAGAATTAAGCCCTTTCCTTCTCTCATCTGGCTCCCACTTCCTGTTATACCCCTGTATGGTCACATTCATCCTGTGGACTTGAGTCCCCAGGTTCATGGTTTAGCTGTCAGCCCACTGTGGCCTCTGGCCCAAGAGGTAGAAGGGCTACAGCCCAGCTGGGACTGGCACACTGTTCTGGGATCTTCTGTCAATTGCTTAGGGTGCTCCTGCTGGCTGGGGATCTGAACATAGGCCAGTGGCCCCTGTGGAAATCATGCACACTTCCATGGGACAGCTGCTGGACCACAGGTCACTAAAAGCACCACTTCTGCTTCTGGTGTAGCTGGAGAGTGAGGGCATCACCCAGAGGTTCTGAGCAGCTGTTGGCCAGTACCAGCAGCATCCTCTTTCCTGGGCCAGCATGGAGGGAGGGAACAAAGTTCCCAAGGCCATGCTCTGCTTGGGCATTATATGGCATCTACCATCTTCTGTGGTGCCCTGTGCCACCTCATCAGATTTTATTCCAGTCCACAGTATTCTATGGCACCCTGTCCCATTCATTTTTTTTGATGTTATGAAGGTAAATTTTTAAGTTAAATTTTATTTGTAAAATGGAACTATTGACAATACTATAGGATAAGAGGGGTACATTTCCCACACCCCAGAACCCTGTATCCAATCCCTCCCTTGATAGCTTCCCTATTCTTTATCCCTCTGGGAGTATGGATCCAGGATCATTATGGAGTACAGAAAGTGGAATGTGTGGCTTCTATTACTGCTTCCCCACTGAACATGGGTGTTTACAGGTCTATCCACACTCCCAGCCTGTCTCTCTCTCTTTCCCTAGTGGGGCAGGGCTCTGGGAATGCAGGGTTCTAGGACACAAGGTAGGGTAGTCTGCCCAGGGAGGACATGATGGGCCTAGACCTCTAACAGATCCTTCTTGCTACTTCCACTGGTCATCTCCATCAGGGACAACATGATAGAACCCTTTGTGGGCCCGTATAGGACCTTAACCCTCAATGTGGACCAACAATGGTAGGAAATATTCCATTCTCTGAGGGGAGGTTTAATAACATACTACCCTGCTACTCAAGGAAGATGTGTCCTGAAAATTAGTGCAGTCTGGAATTTTCCTAGCCATGATCACAGAATTTGAGCTCAGACATACCTCAGGGATGCAGTGGTTACATAGGCCCCTGTGCTGAATATGGGCCACAGATGAAATTGATATGGTTTAGAGCAAACAATATTTCTTTATTTGCCCTATATTTGAGAGCTACTGTTCTCTGATCCAGCTTTATCGTCCTTTTTTCCAACAATGACACTATCTCTTCAGACAATAAGCTGGGTCCACCAGCACATTAGCTGTCAAGCTCAGGCAAAAGCCAGTAAAGATGTGGGACCCTTGAAATATACCTAAAACTAGCTTTTTCAAAAACATAGACAACCCAAATCTTCATCTGCAATATTCTTGCCTTTAGGCTCATGATTAGTCAACAATTTTTTCTGCTTTATATCTTTTTCCCCTTCACCTAGCTAGGCTGATAATAGTGTGTATGTTTTTAAATTTTTATTTATAAAAAAGAAACTGACATAAACCATAGGATAAGAGGGGTACAACTCCACACAACTCCCACCACCAGAACTCTGTATACCATCCTCTCCCTGATAGCTTTCTTATTCTTTATCCCTCTGGGGGTGTCATTACTGGGTGCAGAAGGTGGAAGGTCTGGCTTCCGTAATTGTTTCCCCGCTGAACATGGGCATTGATAGGTCGATCCATACTCCCAGCCTTTTGCTTTATATCTTTTTTAAAAAAAGATATAAATTAATTGGATAGAGAAAGCCAGAAATTGAGAGGGAAGGGGAAGACAGAGAGGAAGAGAGACAGAGAGACACATGAAGCACTGTTTCACCACTCATGAAGCTTCCTCCCTGCAGATGGGGACTGGGTACTCAAACCTGGGTCCTTTCACATTGTTACATGTGTGCTCAACCAGGTGTGCCACCACCCAGCCCCCTCTGCTTTATATCTTAACTCTTTTTCAGCCACCAGGTTCCAGATGCTACTATGATGCTAACCTCACCCTATGCCATTCTATGTAATCTTATAATATGCTACAGCATTCTGTGAGCATGATTGTATGACACTGTTTTGACAATGGCTAGGTTGAAGCACACCTCCTCCCCACTTCCATAATATTTCAGGGTCATGAAGGAATTTTTTTTTCTTCTTCTCTCTCTCCCTTCCCCTTTTTTGTTGTCACTAGAGTTATTGCTGGGGCTCGATGCCTACACTCCCAGTAGCCACTTTCTTTTCCTTCCTTCCTTCCTTCCTTCCTTCCTTCCTTCCTTCCTTCCATCCTTCCTTCCTCTCTTATTTTTATTAGATAAGATTGAGAGTGGACAGGGAGATAGAGGAAGAGACACACCTGCCGACCTGATGAAGTGTCCCCCTTCCATGTGTGGATCAAGGGCTTGAAACCCAGGTCCTTGCACTAGATAATGTGTGCTTAGCTGGGCCTGCCACCTCCTGGACCTCTATGAAAGGATTTTTTTTAGACAAAAAAATCCTCACCAGCTTGGAGTCCCACCCAGACTGTGTTTGTAAATAGACATTCAAACACATGTACATTTGCAGTTGGATGTCACAGCATGACTCCATGAGAAGTCTCTCATGTTGGTACAGGCAGGCCCCCAAGACAGCACCATCACACAGCTCCCAGAGCCCCTGGGCCCATCACCTGACCCTGTCCTTGGAGACACTCCCACAATTACACTGTCCCTCACAGAAGGTTCAGGCAAGCTAAGTATGCACAGCTCTCTCTGACACAGAAGACCTGGGAAAGTCACCGTCTAGCCCCTGTCCCATCCCTTACCCTGGTCCTTCTCTGCAATGCAGAATCCCTGCAGAATCACAGTTCTGTTAGCAGAACCTCTAGATCATAACTTTCAAGAGAGGCTTCAAGCCCCCTCCCACCAGCTCCCTTCTTACATCCAGAAGGCTGGCAAGAGAGTAACCACTGGGCCTGGCTGGTGTCCCTCCACCAGGCAGAGACAGGGACAGATGACACAGCTGCTTCTATGGTGCTCTCTGTCAGCAGCCAGTACAGTCAGTTAGCACAATTCAATACCTCACCTGCCCTGATTCCCCCATACAGAAGCAGATAGCAGACCCTAAAATGTTCTGGGATTGCCTCCAAAGCCAGAGATGCAACATTGTCCCATGGGGCTTGAGGCAGCAGGAAGAGCCTACAGCGGGTTACAGCCTGCCTCCATCCCAAGTCTGCCAGCTGCAGACAGGCAGTGACTGGTGTGGGGTGGTGACAGCTTCCCCCACTCCCCAACTCTTCCTCCCTGCCAGCTCCCACTGACTCTATGCAGCCCTGAGCTAAGCAAACCCCTGGAATGGTGAGAGCCTCTGAGAGGCTGCCCTCTCAGTCCTCCACGTAAAACTTAACAAAGTCTTTCCACCAGTTGAGCCAGCCCAGATTCTGTCCAGCCAGCCTGGACAAATGGTGCTTCTGGGAGGGTGGAGGAGTGTTGGATAGTATGCCAGCTCCCCCTGGCTTCTGCTTAACCATATGCCTATATAGGGATAGATTTAATCCCATTCAAAGCTTTGGTCTATTTACATAAATCACTTTTACATTTATATAAAGCACCACACTCCCTCCAGGGCATTGGTGGTTTAGTGGTAGAATTCTCACCTGCTCCACCCCCTCTCCTTGTCACACCCTGATCCTCTCCTTGTCACACCCTGATCTTCCACCAGTCACTTTTTGCTCCACCCTCTCTATATCACATCCTGTTTCCACCCTACTTGGAGAGTATAAAAACAGCTGTTCTTCTGATTAAAGACACTTGGAAATTGCTTTCCGGCTCCGAGAGTTCCAGAGTGTATCTCCTGCGAAGTTAGTGCGGCACGAGTTCCTGATCCCTCTCCCACGCAGCAGCCTAGATCGGCTCCAGTTGAGTTCTCTCCAACCCAGAGAACACTAGCTCGGGAAGAAGTACCCTCAGGCTATCCCGGCATCTGGCGCCTGAACAGGGACACGTAAGCAGCAGATTTACAAGAAGACATCCTAGATAAGTACACGCCTTTTGGGTATCTGCAATATTGTGTTAAGGCGCTGTGATTTTTTTTCTTTCTTATTGTTTTCCTGAGATCTCTCCACCATGGAAAATCTTTTCTAAATTCTGCATTCTTTTTCCAGTATACAATTTTTATATATCTGGGACATTTTTCTTGGGGCTGCACCTTATATCCTGTTGATCATCATAGCAGCTTTTAAGGGATATATAGGGCAACCTCTCAAAAGGCTTAAGGACCTAGAGGCTGAGGTCCAAGAGATAAAGGAACTGATCACAGAACTTAACCAGCACCTTAAAAACAAGAAGAAGCAAAGGCCTGTCGTGATCCTGACCCACCCTAATTCCTCTGCATCTTGCCCTGAGGCCCCTATTTTGGCAGACACATGTCCGAATTACCCTTTGGACTCCACAGCCACTTCTTCAGCCACCCCCATTTTGGCAGACATGTGTCCGGAACCTCCTGCTGCCTCCATGGCTGCTTCTTCGCCCACCCCCGTTTTGACAGACACATGTCCGAATTTTCCTGTAGCCTCCAAAACCACTTCTTCGGCCGCTTGTCCAGAAGCTTCCACTTCGGTGACTCCTCCTACCGCTACACACTTATCAGAGCAAGTCCACACATTTCCGGTCAATGTCGCCCCCAATAGACAAAAACCTCAGGTATCCATATTCCGCCACAGACCTGAAGGAACTACGCCAGGCTATCAAGGATGACGGTATTAATGCCCCATGGAACAGGTACATTTTACAAGGCCTGCTTCAGAACCTTAATACCCCCCAAGATTGGAGGGTTTTAACTCGCGCTACGCTCCCAGGCCCCCTCTTCCTGCAATGGGAGGCATTCTTTCGCGACGAATGTTTACAACAATCGCGGAAAAATATTCAAAATCAGCCAGAGGGGAATTTTGATGCATTGTTTGGAACAGGCCAATTAGAAACAGGGATTCAACAGGCGGAAGCCAAGTTTCCACCAGGGTATTTTGATCAGGTACGCCAGTGTGCATTAAAAGCATGGGAGCAATTAACACCACCCATGGGAGCGGCCTCAGCCCCCATTCTCTCCCTTCAACAAGAACCTGACGAATCCCTTGCTAAATTCATTGCCAGGGTCCAGTCGAGTTTGGAAAGGAAGATTTATAATCCTGATGCTCGTTTTCTCCTCCTGTGATCCATAGTCTGGGATGGAATGCTTCCGCATTTTCGACAGGCCTGTATCACTCTTAAAAACGAACACCCAGATACTTGGATTATAGCTACACAGGATCTCAGATCAAGCTCTTTTCAAGGACCTATGTTACAGGCCTATGCAGTTACCTTACATAAGCAAAAAGGGGCTTGCTTTCAGTGCGGTCGCCAAGGGCATTGGCGTGACCAATGTCCAGAAACTAGACCGTGACCCTGCCTCCAGTCAGGGCAACCCCGCCTCCAGTCAGGGCAACCCCGTCTCCAGACAGGGAATCAGAGACCACGAATGCCTTGTCCCAGATGCCAGAAAGGATTTCACTGGAGGAGAGATTGTTGGTCAAGGTTCCATAGGAACGGCACACCTCTGCCAAATGTAAACAGGGATTTAAAGTAGGTGTGGGGCTTCCCTTAGCCCCACCCCCAAGAGGGAAGGAAGCAGGTCGCCCGCTTGGTGCTGTGCCCTTCTTCCACAAACAGAAGCCCAGCTTGGGACCCAGTCCATCACTACACCCACCACACCAAGTAACAATAACAGAGGGTGAGCAGAAGGAGGAACCCACGGTATGTGGGAACTTCCAGCATAGAAATAACCGGCTGGAGGAAGAGAACAGCTCGAATTTGGAGCCTGAGATTTTATGGACCACCCCTGTTTTAGAAAGGGGTCACCCAACTATGACAGTAAAGATTGGTAATATTCCTTTTAAGTGTTTGATTGACACGGGAGCAGATAAGACAATATTAAGACAAGCAGAGGTTCCCCAGAGTTGGGAACTCCTCCCAGGACCACGCTTACATGGTGTTGGAGGATTGACTCAGGCATTCCGCACACGAGATTCCCTTGTGTGGGAAGATCCAGAAGGGACTACCAGACGCTTTAAGCCTTTAATAGCTGATATAAGCACCAATTTATTGGGAAGAGACTTGCTGGAATCTTTAGATGTAGTGGTATCCTCAGACACCTCTGCAGAACACCACACTCACTCCTGTGAGACTGCTAGACCCAACCAGCACCCCCAATACTAACTGCCACTGTTCGTAACAGAACTCCCCGCTTAGATTGGCTTTCTAATGAGCCTGTCTGGGTGGAACAGTGGCCTTTGCCTAAGGAGAAGCTAGAAATTTTAAAAGAACTCGTCCAAGAGCAGTTATCTTTGGGACACATTCGTCATTCTTGGAGCCCATGGAATACTCCAGTCTTTGTGATTAAAAAGCGCTCAGGAAAATGGCGCCTCCTCCAAGATCTTCATGCAGTTAATAAAGCCATGCAGGTTTTGGGCTTCCCCCAAAGGGGTTTGCCTCTTGCTTCCGCAATTCCCACAGGAATTCCAAACATAGCTATTGATATACAGGATTGTTTTTTCTCTATTCCCTTACACCCAAAAGACTGTAAATGTTTTGCTTTCTCTGTTCCTTCTATTAATAATGCCAGCCCTGCCAATAGATTTGAATGGGTGGTACAGGGCATGGCTAATAGTCCTACTATTTGTCAAGAGGCTGTTAAATTTGCCCTTTTTCCATATATTCATAAGGGCCTTAAGGTTTTTCATTATATGGATGACGTGTTAATATGGGGAGAATTAGATACAGATCTCTCCGCCCTACGTGATTTTCTAATCCCTGCCTTAAAGAGAAGTGGACTTAATGTAGCTCCTGAGAAAATACAGCTAATTCCTCCAATATCTTTCTTAGGCTCAGAGATTTCCCTAATGCAGATTCGTCCTTTAAAACCTTGTGTTACTTTTCCTTCTAATCTCACTCTTGCTTCTTTACAAAGTTTTCTTGGAAATTTGAATTGGCTTAGGCAGTATCTTTATCTGCCTACGAGCTGCTTGCAACCACTGTTCGATCTGTTAAAAGGAAACAAACAGCCCTCCTCAAAGTGTATGTTAACCCCCGAAGCCTCCTTGGCACTGGAAAAAGTTAACCAGGCTCTCCAGGACATGCACCTCGTTCGGTTCTCCCCCTCCTCTGCAGTAAATCTTCTAATCTTTAACTCCACCCCCACGGTAGTGGGGGCATTGTGGCAGAAACATGGCATTCTCGAATGGCTTCATACGCCAGTAGGCAGACCTCCAAGACTCCTTACCGAGACTGATGCCTTAGCATTTATGGTTCACCAAGGAAGAAACAGATCGGTTCAGGTCTTAGGAAGGGAACCAGATTCAATCATTCTTCCCTTTTCTCTCACAGATACAGAATGGCTCATACGCCACCATTCTCGTTTTGACATAAGTTTAATGGGTTTTCCAGGACAATTAGATAATCATTTTCCCTATAATAATTTGATAGCTTCTTTACCTCTGTTGCCTCTACTAGTACCTAAACTTTTCTCTCGAGATCCCATCCCCTCTGCTCCTACAGTGTTCACTGATGGTGGAAAAAGGGAGCTGCTGCCCTTATATATTATCCAGACCAGCAATACCCCAAACCTCTCTTTACTGAACTTCCTGATAATTCCCCTCAGTACAAAGAACTTTATGCTGTTTTCCTTGCATTAAAAGCTGTACCAGAATCCTTCAACCTTTTTTCTGACAGTGTGTATACTGTTAACTTACTTCCATGGCTTGCTCGGTCTTATGTAAGAATTGATGACAACCCACTTTCTCCTCTTTTAATTCAAATTGCCTCTATGCTCTGTTCTCGAACCCAACCACTGCATGTTCAGCACCTACGTTCCCACAGCCCTCTTCCTGGTTCCCTGTCTGAAGGGAATGCTGCAGCCGACCACCTCGCTTCCACAGGAATTCTCCTAGCCTCTGTCTCTAATCCTGCTGATTAGAGATTCATTCCCTAACCCATGTTAATCTTAAAGGTCTTCGAGGAGCTCGATTTCCTGATATTCCTCTGCCACAGTTAAAACGTATTCTTGCTACATGTTCCTCCTGTGCAGGTCTAATCAAAACACCTGCTATTCAAACTCCGGGGGTTAATCCTTGAGGTTTAAAAGCCAACGCTCTTTGGCAAATTGATGTTACCCACATACCCAACTTTGGCAAACAAAAATATGTGTTTGTCTCAATTGATACCTTCTCTAAGTTTATGTGGGCTACAGCTCAGACTGGAGAAAACTCAAAAAAGCTTATAAGCCATATGCTCTCCTGTTTTGTTGTAATGGGCTTACCTCTTCAACTTTAAACGGATAATGGACCTGCTTTTACCAGCAAACAATTTAAATATTTTTGTTCCCTCTGGAACATTACTCATACTACAGGCATTCCGTATAATCCACAGGGACAAGGCATTGTTGAGAGGGCCCATCAAACTCTTAAGGCTCAATTAAATAAAGAAAAAGGGGAAATGCACCCCCCAATATCCAGCTGGCAAAAGCCTTAACTACATTAAATCTCTTTAATATTTACAAAAACTCAGACCAACCTCCTATTATTCTTCATTGGCAAACACAACCCACCCTCCCAGGTATTAAAGTCAAATGGAAAGACCCACTTGATAAAATTTGGAAAGGACCTGACCCCCTGTTGACTATGGGGAGGGGTTTCGCATGCATTTTTCCACAAAATTACTCCAAGCCTGTTTGGCTTTCTGCCCGCCATGTCCGGCAATACCCACATGATGGTGCTGATATCCCTGAAGAACAAGAAACACTGCAAGAAGACTGGCTGCAAGAGGACTGGCTGCAGGATGCACCCCAGGATCCATAATACAGCATGGCAGAATAAAAAAAAATGATTCACAGAACTCTCCCCCCCCCGAATGTCTTATGCTATGACTGGCCAGTTGTGTTTTGTGAGTGAGTGAGTGAGTGAGTGAGTGAGTGAAAAAAAAAATTGAGTGAGTTGAGTGACCAAAATTTTTGTACGACCCATTGTGCTCAGAGTACTCTGAAAGTTAACTGACTTTATATAAAACGGCTGGATGCAGCCATGGTTTCTGGAGACGTCCAGAAACAGTCCAAAAATTGTTCATCCCCCTTTTTGATTTCTTTTTTAAGTCTTGATATAAATATGAAATGTTTAGTCTTAAACTGTGTGAGTAAAGATGGTTCAACTATGACAGTAGATCTAAATTCGCATTTGAAATGACATGTCTTATTTACAAGTTTTTCTCCTCCTGTGTGTTATAAACTATATGTTTAATATGCGTGTTTCAAGTTTGGTAAACATTAATTTAACGGTTAAATTGTAACTTCGAAGCTACATTCTTACGAGAAGAGGTAAAATCAATTCATTAAAGTAACTGAGTGTTTAAGGTAAAACTCTAAATATTCAATGTGACAATTCATCATCTCCTAAGTTAAAATACAAATCCTCTATACAGGACATTTTTGGAGGGCCCCCAAAAATTTCCTGTAAGCTATCTTGTGGAAATTAATGCACAACAAATTTGGCATCAATCTGATATTGTAAAAGTACCAAAAAAAATTGTCACTAAAATGTGTTAACTCTAGTACCCTGAGTTTGCTAAAAAACCCAATGTAAAAATAGTTAAGAATCAATATATGTGACTTAAATTCGGTATGAAAATTTTGCTATATAGAGACTGCTACATGAGGTCACATAAGATGGCCTTTACACGAAATTATAAAGATACCTAAACCAAGTATAATCATTGAGTTATCAATTGTAGTAAGCTTCTAATTTGTTGCAAAGTTTTTTCATAAATAATTGACTACAGCTATGACAAGCCTTCGCATAAAGAAGCATCTGCTCATATAGAATCCCCAGAAATCCATCTTGGACCCCTGACCTCTGACATCACCCACAATTATAGCCATCCCCCAAAACCCATGATGTGACCTGACATGATCCTGATTCACAGACTCCAAAGGACAAGACTTTCCTACTGCCTTTCTCTCAACCATCGGTGTCTGCTCTTCCTGCTTCTGTTTCGTCCATCATGTTTTGGCAGTTCCAGGTCACTCTCTACAGAGAAGAAAAGTTCCAGTGGCTGTCCTCCATCAAGAAATACGTGTGGCATTTATTTCCTGGCCGTTGACATTGGACTGATGCTTCTATAAAACTTGCTGGACACTCCCTTTATACTGCTGGACTTCTTGAAGAATGACTGTAGCAGTTCATAGAACTTTCCACCAGCTGACTTGGGATTTTGCAATGCCAGATCACCCCTCTAGCCCCTCGGCTTATCAGGCCCCCCCTCCTCCACCCATCAGGTTCACTCTGTCTCTTGCTACTCTTACTTATCCCTCCCTGTCTTGTGCTAGTTCTTTTTGAAGACACTTACACACTATCATTCTGCTTTCTTCCCAACAGGTTTCTGTTCACCCCTACACTGCTATTCCCCTAACAGAGATGAAGCCTTTTACAGACATTGACCCAGTTATATATGGCCATTAAGTAAGAGTGAGATGTTGGGGAATTGTGAGGATATGGTTGAGCTTGGAAGGGCTTGAGCCTGAGGGGTGTGTCAATCCTGTTAGTCTCTCTCTACGGAGAGGTTGAGAAAGGAGGGACAGTAGACAGTAGTATTAATGTTTGCCTCTTATCAGTCTCCCTGCCTCACAAAGTGCCCTGCACTCCTGATACTATGGCAAATAGTTAAAAAGAAAGGGGGAGATGTTGGATAGTATGCCAGCTCCCCCTGGCTTCTGCTTAACCATATGCCTATATAGGGATAGATTTAATCCCATTCAAAGCTTTGGTCTATTTACATAAATCACTTTTACATTTACATAAAGCACCACACTCCCTCCAGGGCATTGGTGGTTTAGTGGTAGAATTCTCACCTGCTCCACCCCCTCTCCTTGTCACACCCTGATCCTCTCCTTGTCACACCCTGATCTTCCACCAGTCACTTTTTGCTCCACCCTCTCTATATCACATCCTGTTTCCACCCTACTTGGAGAGTATAAAAACAGCTGTTCTTCTGATTAAAGACACTTGGAAATTGCTTTCCGGCTCCGAGAGTTCCAGAGTGTATCTCCTGCGAAGTTAGTGCGGCACGAATTCCTGATCCCTCTCCCACGCAGCAGCCTAGATTGGCTCCAGTTGAGTTCTCTCCAACCCAGAGAACACTAGATCGGGAAGAAGTACCCTCAGGCTATCCTGGCAGAGGAGCAGCTTGTGGTATGCTCATTGGCCTCTGTGTCCAGCATCAGTCCAGCAGCAGAAGGTGGCTGCCCAGACCTAACCACCCACTTTCCCTCATGTACCTGGCAGAAGCTGATCTAGTCACCTAAAGCACTGCCTTTCACCTCTGACTTCTCTGAGCGCCCCCAGTTCTGCAGATGCTGCCAGCACTGGTGGCCTATCAACAACGCACTCAATTCCAGGTGTGTCCCCACAGCACCATGATGACAATGATTCATCTCCCAAGTCAGCTGGCTCACAGGGGTGTCCCAGTGTCACATGCAGTGAGCACTCTTGAGGCCTTTATTACACAGACCTCAGACATGCCTGTTCTCCCCCACCTGAATGCAAGGTGGGCTTCTGACACAGATTGTTCCTGTGTAGACAGTGAGTGTGGAGGACGTATGAGGGAAACTCTCTGTGCTTAAGAGCAGGCATGCTAGAGGGGGAGGTGTGGAGGAAGAGACAGGGACATGGACACCCCAATATCCAAACCCTCAGGTACACTCTGCAAGCCCACACCTAAGCCTCCAGGACCTTTCCTGTCAGCCTCTACCAACCAGCACCCAGGAAGCCCAAGACCTTTCTCCACTCACTGGGCCTGGGCCATGGAGAGGCTGGGGCTCAGGGGTCCCCCAGTCCACACAGAGCCCCGAAAGCCAATGCTCTTGGAGAGACTGGGCCCAAGCCCTTTTAAGGGATTTTCCTTTCTATTTATTAACTCACTTTCTGTCTTGGCACAGGGAGCACCGAGAGCTCAGCCAAGGCTTTTAATAGGCTCAGCATCCCCCAGAGAACAGGCTGAATGTTACCTAGGGCACAGGTGCCAGTGCACCAAAGCCTCAGAGTCACCTAAATATAGGCTGAACATAAGGTGGTGGGGGGCTCAGGGCTGAGCTCTGCTTCCAGCCAGGACCTCAGGCACAGCCTCATGCCACCTGCAGCAATACTGCAGGCTGGGATGGTCAAGCCAAACCCTCCAGAGGTCAGGCCTCACACGAGACTGGGAGGAAGGGTGGAATTTGAAAGATGTCATCAATATAAATGACTCTCGTAAACAGAGAATTTAATAAAAAGGCAGTAAGGGAATTTACAGGCAACCCAGAGATAATTAAAATGATTTATCTACTTACCTCCCTTGATGGCTTGATCAGTCTATTAATTATCTATTATATACTAGTTGATTTGCATTTCAGTGACAGGATTGAACAGATATCAGAACCAAGTTCTGATATACCTCTCCAGGATATACCTCTTACCTCACCCCACCCCATGAATGTCCCTTGGGGTCAAACTGCCCCTCAAGGCTGTGGAGTTGCCCCAAGCCTCTGGTATGGAGCAGAAGGTGCCACAGAGAGGGATACACACCTGTAAGCAGAAGATGATCCCCACAGAAGGGGCCAAGGGCCCACTCCAGGGAGAGGATGACAGAGTCTTTCTCCTGAGGTCCGGGCTGAGGACTGCATTTAGGAAAGAAAATATGAGAACAAAATCATTTTCAGTCTCTGAAGATCTAGAGAAGATAAGAGGCATGCTCTCACTCTCTTGATTATAAGTATCTCAAGATGAAACATCATGGAAACAGTTTCTGAATACTGCTGGAAGAGTTCGTGCCGGGTTGGGGGAAGCCACATGGGGGTCTCTGCTCCCACTGTGTGGATAACAGACACTTCTAACTCTGCCCCTCCCTTGTCTAGGCCCTACCAATTTGGACTATATGGAGGGGAGGGTTGAAAAGGAAAGTGTTAGCAGGCCATGGGGTCCACACCCTCACTGGGGTGAATTGTCAGCATTACCTCATTATCAGGGAGACACCCACCATGTCGGATTCCAGGACTAGGGACCTACCAATAGTGATTGGAGCAGATGTAGCACATTAATGACTGCCTAGCTTCTGATCCTGAACTCTGCTACAGGTGGTCCCCCAAAGTATCCGGTTCATAGAAGGGGGGGAAGGGAGACAAGAAGGGGTTCACATTGGTGGTGTCACAGTATCTCTTCTCACAGGTGTATGCCCCTTTCTGTGACACTTCCCACTCTCTGTCTCCTGAACTTTCCTTGCCTAGCCTGGGGACCACTCCAGATAAACCCTTTCTCCCTGATCTCCATTTTTTAAATATTTATTTTAATTATATAAGGAGAGAGGGAGAGAAATACCAGAGCACTGCTCAGTTCTAGCTGATGGTGGCGTTGGGAATTGAACCTGGGACCTTGGAGCCTTAGGCTCCAAGTCCTTGCAGAACCACTCACTGTGCTGTCTCAGCTCTCCCTGCTCCTTCTCAAAACCTGCTACCTCAGTGAGGCTAATTGAGGAGGCCTTATCCAATTGTTTGAAGACCTTAAGCATAACAACTGAGCTTTTCCAGAGAAGTGGGATTCTGCAGCAACAACTCATGCTCTTTTCCAATTCCAAAAAACCAAGCTCCATAGCACTGGGGACACAGCATAATATTTCTGCAAAAAGACTTTCATGCCTGAGGCTTAGAGGTCCCAGGTTCAATCCCTAACACCACCATAAATCATAGCTGAGCAGTGCTCTGTTATCTATATATCGATGAAGAACCTATGCTCTGACAAACCCATTATAAGTTAAAAACACTGTAAGTTGAAATTGAGTTTAGTGCAACACAGCTTAGCCCTACCTATCTCAGACACATACATGAAAACTACCATCAGGCAAGCCCACCTAATGGATGTCTGTTTCCACACAGAGTTAAGAGTTTGTTTTGTTTGCTGAGAACTGTGCTGAATGTGGGAAACCCTCCACAGAGGTTCTTCAGTGGTTTCCCTCATTACTGCAGGGCTGGTGGGGAGCTGTGGCTCACTGTCACTACCCAGCCATGAGGAAGAGATCAGAATCCAAAGGAACATTTCTGCAGAAATCAAGCAATCTCAAACAGAAGGCCCCTGGGCTGCCAACCACCTGAACATTCCCATCATAAAGGTAGATTAAGTAGATGAGGTTGAGGAAGGCATGAGAAACAGATGACAAATAGGTAGGTGGTAGACAGAGTAATGAACAGAGAGATTGACAGACAGGCATTGGGCAGGTTGGTAGGTAGATGGAGAGATTCACATAATATTCACATAATACAGACAAACAATGGCACCTGTCTGAAGAGAAAGTGAACAGTCACAAACCCTGAATGCTCCAGCTCTTACAAGTCTGGGGATGATGCTAGGTCCCAGGCCTGGCTTCTCATATCAGACTGGCACTAGCTGGACAGTAGTTCCCCTCCCTCCTCTAGGCGCATGGCCCCAGGCCTCCCCCTTCCTGAGAATGGCTCCTCAATTCTGATGATGTATCAATAACTGCAGAGCAAAGCACCACTGTTAGCAGAGCTGCTGTACTGTAACTAATCGTTTCAGAATCATTTCCCTGGGCTGTGTGCACAGCAAGGTGGGCCCCCAGGAATTAGGCATAGCAGGATGAGCTCCCAGAGACAAAGAAGGGGTCCAAGGGAGAACAGGATAGGGAGGTGGCCAAAAGCATGGTTTTCTAAAGGCAGGAGCTGCAGTCTGGGTGGTGCAGAGACTCAGGGAGCCAGGATGGGCACAGAAGGAAAACAGGGGTCTCTGGGATCCCAACTGTAGCTCTCAGTGTGGGCTTGAGCCTACCCCAAGATGGGAGTGCACTCTGTCACTGCACCAGTGCCCCCAAGAAGAAAGGGAGGAGGACAGGAAGCTTAGGTAGGACTTTATCTCTGATAACAGAGACTCTGAAGCTTCCTTCAATGCTGTATCTCATTTACCTTTGTTGACCCTGGAGGGAAACTGAGGCACAAAACACTTGAGGAGCCTATCCTCAGGCACAGGACCTACACTTTGACAGATCTGGGACCTCATGCCAGGCAGTCTACTTCTCTCAGCTTGTTCTTCACTCTTGCCATTACTGGTCAGTGAAGCCACCCTGGGGTGAGAGTAACAAGGGGGCAGGGCAGGAAAAGGAGGCTAGGATGCGACCCAGAGGTATGTTTACCCAGATATAGGAGCTTGAGCATGAGCCAGCCCAGTGAACTGGGTGGCCCTGTGCAACACTAATTCACACTTCATTCCTTGCCCTGGACTGTTTATCCCCTCACCTCCTCCCAGCCTTCATTGCAGACTCCCACAGAGCCTTGTGCATGCCAGATGAGTGAAGGGCCTGAAGGGACAGGCAGGAGACTGAGCAAGGGAAATTCCAGTGGCATCCCAGACCACTGCTCCAAGATGTCCAGCTGCTGGGTTCTGCTCATACACTTGCCAAGGTGCTCAGGAGCAGGTGAGCCTTTTGGAGCATGCCACAGTGAGCAGATGTGTTCTCAGCTCAGGTGTGTCATATAAAGATGTGCAAGTGGGTGTGTGTCCCAAGCCAGGCAGCTGCGTGCTCGGCCAGGGCAAGCCACCCAGGCAGATGGGCTTCCTTGCTTTGATTTCACATGGTGACACTATGCCTGTTCCAAGCCAATAAAAGCCACATGATCAAATTCCAGGTCATTACTCAGACAAAGGGACCCCTCTGTGGCTGATAATGACAGTTTGAAACCAATTAAAATAAGCGTGGCATTTCTGCAGCCTGCCACTGTGGCCACCACCCCGGAGGTCTCCGAAGGCCCATGCTCACAGTGAGCAGGATGCACAAAATGTTAATGGAGATGCTTAAATGCCACACCAAGGGGATTCTGGCAAATAAGGCCACTTGGAGGAGGCTAGAGGGAGAAGTCTCCTGAGCTAACCCTGGTGCAAACTTCAATAAAAACCAGATTGGAATGCAAACAATTCACTCTGCAAGGGACAGACCTGCTGGCAGAGTTGAGAAGGGCCATGCTTGGAGGGAAGTGCTTTTCTTTCAGTTCCCCTTCTCCAGGGTGTAAGCCCCCCCACCCCCCACCCCTGCTGCCAGCATCAGTGTCTGTCAGGCACATGGAATACACTGAGCAGGCCAGAAACAGTCTGCAGAGTGGAAATCAGGGCAAGAAGGGGACTAGATGAACAGGCTGAGAGTGGGGGAAACCCACAGCAGGCAGGGGACTGGGCAGAGGTGAGGAGAAGCCTAAGGCTGAGAAGGAGGCCAGGGCTTTGCTGAGGACACAGCTCTGTGGGAGGGCCCGTGGTTGAGCTCTGCAGAGTTTCCTGTCAGGAAAATCAAAGGTCACTCATGAAGCAAGTGTGTGAGGTCAAACAGGTGGTATCCAGTGCTCTGTCAGTGAATGGAATCCAGTGATCTGATACCCTTAGTGCTATGTGGCTCTGAATAGACTTGGATCACCCTCTCCCCAAAGTTATAGGTACCTCCACTAGGCAGAAACTGGGGCAACTGTCCTTGCTCTTAGTCAAATCTGCATGGCACCCACAACTTTCTTTTTCTGCCTGAGACAATCAAAGGGGCAGGAAAGTGAGTGGCAGGGTCAAGCCCAGCCTTCCCTCTCCAGCTCTTACCCACCTGACTGCCCACACTGGTTCTCTGCTCACCTGTTCCCTCAACAAAGCTTCACAGCAAAAAGAATAAGTCCTGCTCCAGCTAGCTTGTCAGATGTAGCAAGGAAAATTATTGGATGACTAGTCAGAATGAAATTTTCTGGTCAACAAGTAATGCTTCAGGATGAAGCACAGATGCCACATAATGTTTGCGATGCATCAGCACTTCAGTGTTCATCTGAACTTGAGGCTCAACTAGTTGCCTTATATTTTTTGTTGGTAGCCTCAGCGTCCAATAGTCTGGCTGTTCAGTCTAAATGCCATCACATATAAGCATACACATACACGTATTCAAACACACATGTCCACTCTCACAGAAGCACATGCATACACATGTGTGTACACCATTCTTGCATGCAAAGATAAATCACACATACACATGTGCACATAGACACACACTGCCATGCACATACATGAGCACAGAGACATAAATGTACAATTTATACATGAATGCAGATACACGTGCATATTTGCACACATGTACATGTTTATACATGAGCTCAGCCACACACCGGCAATATGCACACAGATTCTCACATGCTTACTCATTACACATATGCATACACATTTGCACATGATTGTGTAAAGACAAACATGCATGCATGAATACATATTCACACATGCATGCAATTTTGATGCTTGCACAGGTTTCCCTTGTACCCTCTCCTTGAATCTCTGTTGTCTTCCCCACTGTTATCTCCCTTGGTCAGACAAGGTGACCAGGGCTCTGCATTGCCCCTGACCCAAGGCTGCAAGGTCAACAGTCCACCTGGTCAAAGTACAGACCCAGGGCACCCACACTCCAAGGTCTGCTCTCTTTCTGTCAAACCAGACCCAATACATCATATTTGAGATGCTGACTTCCAAACAAACTTCCATAAGGAAGTTGCTAATGGCTCTATAGTGAAGTCAGTCGTCTGCATTTGAAGTCTTGGCTCAGACTCACACCAACCTCATAGCACAGGTAAAGGTCCTACTGACCAGAGTCAGTCCAGGCTGAGCCCTTCTGTTCCCCTTCAGATAGAGGACTGGTGGTTCTGGTCCATCCTAGAGCATTCTTCAGTCAGTAAGTGCTCATCACATATAAAGAGCTGCCTGGGGTAGGATGTGGCAGACCATTCTAGAAAAGAGGGGTTTCCCCCTAGACACCTAGCTGAGGACAAAGCACTGACCTCTCTGGGCTGAAAAGGTAGACATGAAGTATCTGTGAATTGCAATGTGGCCCCTACTCCTGGGTCCTCCCTTATCAAGGAGCTGCTTCCCAGGTAAGGTTCAGGTGGTCTAAATGTCTGTGTTGTGCTAAATTACAATCTTAAAGGGACAGTTTCATCCTGGATGATGCTGGGGTGAGACAGATGGCACCATGCCTCTATTTGTGTGGGGGCAGTCCATCCTCTGTGGAGGGTGGGTGCAAGCATCAGTCAGACCTGACTGGCCCTCCATACCCACAGAGTAGCTTCCACACAAGCAATCACCTCCCATGTCTTTCTTGGTTGGTTTCATGAGGATTTTTTTCTAGGAAAGGAAGTTCATTTTCTCAATTTGTCATCTCCCCAAATATCTTTCTTCCCCTTCACTTTAGAGAACAATTGTCTCATGGATACAAAAGCCCTTCAGCACATCATCAGCCAGTGCTCCTCCTTCAGTTGGCTTGGCTCACAGTTCCCAGAGAGACAGGGACTTCATTCCAAGGGCCAGGGACTTGCAAGGACTGTGGTTGACTCCACCTAGGAGTAAAATAAATGTGCACCCTGCACCTAAAACCAAGATGCAACCTGCAGAGTCACCCCAAACTCCCAACTCAGACACCACAGAACCAAGGTGAAAACCCAGCAGTTTCCATCCCAAGCACAAAGCCAGAGAGTTCTATTCACAATCCCAACACCTCACTTTTGTCTTCTGTCTGGGATAGGATAGGCTGCCTTGATGTCTCCCCCATGTGTATCCAAGGTTTACGTCACTGTCAGAATCTACATGCTTTCTGAGCTTTCCTGTGTGAGGAAGGAAGGCAACAGGCACGAGGGGCATGCAGCTTCTCAGGAGATGGACTGCAGTGATAGAGAGGTTATTGTTTTTTAGGTGACCTACTTTCCAGGTGGTTTTCCCCAATTTTCTTTCCTGCCGCTAATTTTTGACATATTGGAACCAGGAAACAGCAGAAATAGTAATGTTGAATCACCAAGAAAGACAGGGACAAGGGTGGGGGCATGTCAGTGGTCTCCAGCACTTGGTTAGAGGGAACGGAAGGGAAGGGGAGGGAAAGGGAGGGGAGGAAAAGAAAGGAAAGGAAAGGAAAGGAAAGGAAAGGAAAGGAAAGGAAAGGAAAGGAAAGGAAAGGAAAGGAAAGGAAAGGAAAGGAAGCAGAACACAGGTTGCAGGAGGACTACTCCTGGCACTGGTGTGAGACCCTCCCCCATGCAAAACCCATCTGGCCTGAGTGGTTACTGCCAGGGAGGGGAGGCTTCTGAGGAAAGCAAAAGCTGACTGACTGGTCATATCTGGTGGCTCCTGAGACCTAGGTGGCTTCCAAGTAATTGTGGCATGTTGCTTCCTGATGTGTGGGAATGTGTCTGGGAATGTCCCTGAGATTGGCCCCTCAGAGCCACACAGGTACTGCAGAAACCCAAGTTGTCACCAGAGTCAGAAGAGGGGCCCTCTGCATCTGACTGTTTCAGCAGGACTCCAGATCTGCCTGAAGATGCCAAGTCCTGGGCCATGAAAACTTGTAGTTTCTATTTTATTTTATTTTATTTATTGCCACTAAGGTTCACTGGGGTCAGTGCCAGCAGAACAAATCCACCATGATTAGCAACCATCTTTCTTTTTTGCTTTTCTTTCTTTCTTACTCTCCTTCTTTCCTTCTTTTATTTCTTATATTTGATAAGAGACAGAAATTGAAGAGGGGGAGAGTGAAAAGACAGAAAAAAGACACCTGCAATCCTGTTTCACCACTAGTGAAGCTTTCCCCTCACCCTCAAAGGGAGAAATAAACAAAGGAAAAAAAAAAACAACAAGATTTTCCAGCAGTTGGAGCCCTTACCTCCTGACAAATCCCATCCTGACACCCACAAAGTCAAGCAAGGATGTAAAGGCATTCGAAGATGCAATGGAAAATCTCCATCTGATTTCCCCATGAAGAGTAGGCAAAGAACACATTATGGGGCCAGCTGCTCTGTGCCCCTCAAGACTGGTTTCTTGGAGAAGAGGTATCACAGGCATGGGGGGGAGACTGGATGTTGAACATACTGGGGAGGCCAGTAGACACCAAGAACCAGAAGGATGATACTAGCTTCAAAGACTATAATCCAAATGCAAAAGATAAAACATAGGATGTTCGGCTTCGTGGGGTGGGAGATGAGATAGGGATGGGATAGGACACAGTGTTTTGGTGGTGGGAATGGTGTTTATGTACACTTCTATTAATTTGTAGTCATATAAATAACTAATTAATATGAGAGGGGGAAATTTATTGAATGTCTAAAACTTTTTAAAGCACAGACTGTCTTTTAAATACATAGGCTGTCTTTGATATGTTGACTTTCTTAAAAACTTAGACCAGGGAGAATAGAAGCAATAATGTCAAAGGATATAAATTATAGTGATGTTGTGTATAATACAGCAAATCCTAACAAAGGGATTTTTCAAAGTTAACCCAATTGCCAAATAATGTGATTATAGCAATAACTAGCTATTGTCTTCTTAAACCCTAAGACAGCAGGAACCTCCTGCTTCCTCTATAGAGCCTATATTTCCCCAGTCCTGGAACCTCTAAGTGGAGCTCACTTTCCTACATGCTTCTGTCAATTTATAACAAATGATATGGCAACTGCTGATCCCAACCTAATCAACTCAACAAGTACCACCTCAGCATGCTTCACTTCAGACTGTGTCCAGAGACATCAGTCGTGGAATGTCAACCCTTCACCACCAATACTCGGGTGAGACCTTTCCTTTCATAGGATTCTCTAATTCCATTCCAGGAGGTTCACTTCTTAACAAAGTCCCAAAACCCAGATATAGACCAGGTCCCATGAGATAGAGCATATGTTCATATGTATCCATAAATTAAGGCAATATATATATATATAACTGAAAGCAAAAGTACGCAAAAGTCTGTAGTGAGTCAGTATAAAGTCCATAATGAAATAGTGTCTACTTGGATTTAGATACCCTCCTCACCTACTTCTTATTACAGTTCTCTTACTCACTCCAAAGCTAACCTTATCAAAGCAAGGACTGAAAAAGCTGAATAAGGGCAAGAGACTGGCATACTTTAATGATGATTCTTTAGACACTATCAGGCTAGGGCCCTATTCAGGGAGTCCTGAGATTCCCAAACAAATATGATGGGCCTAGACATCAAATAAATCCCTCTCTCCATTGTTATCAGTCATCTCTATTAGGAACAACAAAATAGGCCCCTTTGTGGGCCCCCATAGGACCTTGTCCTCAACCTGGATCAACAATGGTAGAGAATGTTCCATCCTCTGAAGGGAGGATGGACAACATACTCTATGCTACACCTGAGGAAGATGAGTCAATATTGGGGCAGCATGGAATGTTCCTACTCATGACCACAGAATGTGCGGTCAGATCTACAGGGATGCAGAGGTCACATAAGCTCCTAAGCTGAACATGGGCCCCATATCACATCAAATCGATGGTGTTTACAGTCAACAATATTTATAACCCTTTCCCATATTAGGAATCTACTCTCTTCCATGATCCAGCTTTCTGGTCCATTTTCCAGCCATAACATTATCTCCCCAGATAATAACTTGGATCCACCTGCATATCAGATGCCAGGAACAGGGGAAAAAAGAAAAAAAATAGTATACCACACACCTATGGACATCTAATCTTTGATAAGGGGGCCCAAAGTATTAAATGGAAGGAGGCTCTTTTTAATAAATGGTGCTGGGAAAACTGGGCTGAAACAAGCAGAAGAATGAAATTGAACCACCTTATCTCACCAAAAACAAAAATCAACTCAATATGGATCAAAGACCTGGATGTTAGAGCAGAAACTATCAAATACTTAGAGGAAAACATTAGTGGAAGAATTTCCCACCTAAACCTCAAGGACATCTTTGATGAAACAAACCCAATTGCAAGGAAGACTAAAGCAGAAACAAATCAATGGGACTACATCAAATTGAAAAGTTTCTGCATAGCCAAAGAAACTATTGCAGAAAGAGACCCCTCACAGAATGGGAGAAGATCTTCACATGTCACACATCAGACAAAACACTAATAGCCAAAATATACAAAAAACTCAGCAAACAGCACCAAAAAAGCAAATGACCTCATTCAAAAATGGGCAGAAGATAGTAACAAAACATTCACTTCAGAGGAGCTCCAAAAGGCTAACAAACATGAAAAACTGCTCCAGGTCACTGATTGTCAGAGAAATGCAAATCAAGACATCACTGAGATACACCTCACTCCTGTGAGAATGGCATACAGCAAAAAGGACAACAGCAACAAATGCTGGAGAGGCTGTGGGGACAGAGGAACCCTTCTGCACAGCTGGTGGGAATGTAAATTGGTGTAGCCTCTATGGAGAGCAGTCTGGAGCACTCTCACAAGGCTAGACATGGACCTTCCCTATGACCCAGTAATTCCTCTCCTGGGGATATACCCCAAGGACTCCTTAACACCCAACCAAAAAGATATGTGTACACCTATGTTCATAGCAACACAATTCATAATAGCTAAAACCTGGAAGCAACCCAGGTGCCCAACAACAAATGAGTGGCTGAGAAATCTGTGGTATATATACACAATGGAATACTATGCAGCGATTAAGAACAATGAACCCACCTTCTCTGACCCATCTTGGACAGAGCTAGAAGGAATTATGTTAAGTGAGCTAAGTAAGAAAGATAAAGATGAGTATGGGATGATCCCACTTATCAACAGAAGTTGAGAAAGAAGATCAGAAAGGGAAACTAAAAGCAGGATCTGACTAAATTGAAAGTAGAGCACCAAAGTAAAAACCCTGTGGTGAGGGGGAGGGTGGACATCTGGCTTCCAGAGCAGTGTGGGGGGGAGTTGGGATGGGTGGGAGGGGACACAGTCTTTTGGTAGTGGGAGTGATGTCTGTGTACACTCCTTTAAATTATACTCATATTAATCTCTATTTAATTAATATGAGAGGGGAAAATTGATTGTATGTTTCAAACTTTTTAAAACACAGACTGAGTCTTTTTAATACATAGGCTGAGTCTGATATGTGGACTCTCTCAAAAGTCTAGACCAGGGAGAACAAAAGCAACCAGTGGCACAACTATATACAAGATGCTGGGTATTTTACAGCAAACCCTAACAAAGGGACCTTTCACAGTTAACCCAATTACCAAATAATGTGATGATAACAATAACTATCCATTGTCTTCTTGAACCCTAAGACAGCAGGAACCTCACATTTCCACTATAGAGCCTATATTTCCCCCAGTCCTGGAACTTTAGGGTGGGGCGCACTTTCCTGCATGTTTCTCTCAATTCATATCAAATAAAATTGCATCTGCCAATCACAACCTAATCAACGCAATGAGTGCCACCCAAGCATGCTTCACTTCAGAGACTTCAGGTGTGGAATGACAAACCTTCAGCTTCATTACTCGGGTATTCTCTAATTCCTTTCCAGGTGGTTCACTTTCTAACAAAGTCCCAAAACCTAGATATAGACCAGTTCCCCTGAGATAGAGCATATATTCACAATTATCCATAAACTAAGGCAAAAGATATACCTGAAAGCAAAAGTACACAATAGTCTGCAGTGAGTACCCCCCAACACTTCATCTGCACTATTCCAGCCTTTCGGTCCATAATGGTTCAACAATTTGTTTGGCTTTGTATGTTAACTCTCTTTTCAGCCACCAGGTTCCAGATGCCAGCATGATGTCAACCAGATTTCCCTGGACAGACGACCCCACCAATGTGTCCTGGAGCTCTGCTTCCCCAGAACCCCACCCTACTAGAGAAAGAGAGAGGCAAACTGGGAGTATGGATCGACCAGTCAACGCCCATGTTCAACAGAGAAGCAATTACAGAAGCCAGACCTTCCACCTTCTGCAACCCACAATGACCTTGGGTCCATACTTCCAGAGGGATAAAGAATGAGAAAACTGTCAGGGGAGGGGATGGGGTATAGAAATCTGGTGATGGGAATTGTGTGGAGTTGTACCCCTCTTATCCTACGGTTTTGTTAATGTCTCCTTTTTTAAATAAATAAAAATAGTATAGCCACAAGCTCTTTGGAATATAACTAAAATATGCCTACTAGCTATCTACAAAATGGAGACCCCTCCCAACTCTTCATCTGCACTATTCCTGCCTTTAGGCTCACGATTGATCAATAATTTGTTTGGCTTTGTATGTTAACTCTCTTGTCAACCACCAGGTTCCAGATGCTAGCATGATGCTGGCCAGACTTCCCTGGACAGACAACCCCACCAATATGTCCTGAAGCTCTGATTCCCCAGAACTCCACCCCACCAGGGAAAAAGAGAGGCAGGTGGGAGTATGGATAAACCTGTCAATATCCACGTTCAACAGGGACGCAAATACAGAAGCCAGACCTTCCACCTTCTGCATCCCACAATGACCTTGGGTCCATACTCCCAAAGGGTTGAAGAATGGGAAAGCTATCGGGGGGGGGGGATGCAGAGTTCTGGTGGTGGGAATTGTGTGGGGTTGTAACCCTCATATCCTATGGTTTAGTCAATATTTCCCTTTTATAAATAAAATGTTTTTAAAAATTAAAAAAAAAATCTTTAAAAAAAACATTGGTGCTTTGGTCCTCCCCTCAACCTGTATACTTATAATTACACACCACTGCAAGAGATTCCAGAAAGATTCTGAGCCCAGGGAAGACAAGGTGGGCATGGCCAGAGATATTCGAGCTGCCAAGGGGGAGGGTACACCCCACCTGGGCTGGAGCTGAGGGTTGGGGAGGGGCGTCCCTGAGATTGTAAGGTTCAGGACTGGGGAGAAAGTGCCAGACCATTAAACTAGACAGTATAGGCAGGGTACCCAGGCAGAGCTCCTGGCTCAGGGCCTGGAATTCCTCAAGCCCCCCATAAAAGCTGCTTCCCTTTCCCTCACAGCACAGAACTCATAGTGGGGAAGGGCTAGTGGAAGGAAGAGTAGAGAGAAACTGGCTTTCCTGAGGGTGATCGGGTGTACATCTTACAGCCTCAAGGCTACCACAGCTGATCCTGCCTCCCTCAGGCTAGAGTGGGAAAGAGATACACCTGGTTGTGCAGGCACCAAGAAGCTAGGCTGGCCTAGAACCTTAGCATCTGTAACCTCACAGCCTTTTCTGGAGAGAGAACCCATGTTAGTCTTCCAAGTGACACTTGGGGTGGGGGTGGTGAAGCAGAAGCTCTGCCATACCATTTCTCAAACCCCCTTCTATGGCTCCATTGCAAATGCAATATGGCGTTCAGGCCCTAAGAAGCACCTAGGATTGGCTGCCCCTAGCTGTGGACAGTTGGCCCCAGGCTCAGTGTCCCTAGACACTCCCTGGAGGGGTATGTGCAGAAGGGCAGGCAGAGAAGACTGGGCACCAAGTATCTGCCTCCCATAGACATGACAGAGATTCTGGGCCTGCAAGTGCCCAATGGAGATTATTGTCTTTCCAACCTTGGGAGGGGAAACAGCATGTATGTAAGTCACACAGTACAGGTACTCAACTTTTCTTTTGTTTCCTCCAGGGTTATCTCTGGGGCTTGATGTCAGCACTATAAATCTACTGCTCCTGGTGGCCATATTTTCCACTTTATTGGGTAAGATAGAAATTTAGAGAAGAGGAAGAGCAAACCTGCTTTGCCACTTCTAGCGTTTGCCCTTCTTCCGTAGCCAGTTAACAGCGTCAGGTTGAGCCTGATGTAAAGTTTCGAGACCTCCTTTGAATCTGGAGAGGTGGCAGTCATTGACTATGTGGGTCATAGTCTGTCTGTAGCCGCAGGGGCAGTTCGGTTCGTCTCTGGCTCCCCAGTGGTGGAACATAGCGGCGCACCGGCCATGGCCTGTTCAATAGCGATTGAGGAGGGCCCAATCATAACGTGCTAGGTCAAAGCCGGGTTGACGCTTGCAGGGGTCTGTGATATGGTGTTTGTTCTTTACCTCAGCTGACTGCCAACTCTGTTTCCAAGAGTCTGGAACAGAGAAGCTCAGTGTAGGCGTAGGAGACCAGATTGGATGATGAGACGTCAAGTGTTGGACAGGGTGGACGAAGATATCCGTGTATATTGGCAGGTCCGGTCGAGCGTAGACGTGGGAAATGAACTTAGATGATGCCGCATCCTGACGAATATCTGGCAGGGCGATGTTGCTAAGAACTGGCAGCCATGGAACCGGGGTGGAATAGATGGTTCTAGAAATTATCCTCTTTGCCACTAGTGAGCCACTAGTGAAGGGGACCCCCTGCAGGTAGGGGACAGAAGCTCTAACCAGGATCCTTGCTCTGGTCCTTGTCGCCATGTACTATGTGCACTTAACCAGGTGTGCCACCTCCCGGCAGCCCTCAGGTGCTTGACTGTTTACCATGCCATCAAGCTCTTGGTATGGGAAGCAATAGGTCAGGACATTCCAGAGGAGCCCTGTGCTGTGCTGGTTTCTGAAAGCCAGTGTATTTGCACAAAACCCTTGCTGGACCCAGAGACTAAAGTCAAGATGTCTTGAGTTTGATCCTCAATATTTCATGTATTGCATTTAATTCTCTTTTTTTTCAGTTTTATTTATTTTAGTTTAATTGGGGGGTAGATAGTGGTAGACATGCTCTGGTAATAATAATAATAATAATAAAAAGAAGGAAAGATGCACAGAGAGAGACCAGATCCCTGCTCAACTCTGGCTGACAGTGGTACTGAGGATTGAACCTGGGACCTCAGAGCCTCAGGTGTGAAAGTCTTTTGCAGAAGAATTATGCTGCCTCCCCAGCCCTCTTTCTTACCCTGCTCTCTTTCATAAATTAAGTCCTCACTGGGGCACTGTACTGGCTGGATGGTTTCATGTGCCCTCTGTAGGCCCAGGGCTGATTCATTGGGAAAGGCTTGAGTGGGAAATTCTAAGCCCCACTGTCCTAACTGGCACACTGAGTAAGCACGTCTGGGCAGCATGATCCATATCCAGGTACTAGGACTGACTGGCATCTGTGTAACTGCCACAGGCTACCAGGCCCCTGTGACCACAAGTGCCGGCCCACCAGCCCCTCCCTGAAGCATCTCATTGTGGGGTTACATTCCTTACTTCCTCCTGCTGCTAGAACTACTAAGGAGGTAGTGTCCTACTAAGTGTTCACTCCTCAACTCTGGACAGTGATGGCCACTCACTGAAATCTGGTGAGAGAGGCTTCTGGTGAGGTCTGTTGTGCATAGATCAAGGTGCCAGCAGGGCCCCTGCTGGCTTTATTAATAAAGCATTGTTTTATTAAATGCAGAGACCTGGGCAGTAGAAGAGGCCAACTGTTGGGACAGACTGCTGAACTGGCAAGGTGGGACGAGCTTCCCCAAGACTGCATTTCCATCCCATTGTAAGCTTATCAAGTGCCCATTTCCAGGAGAGAAGGCCTGAATTACCACAGAACTGTCGAGGTGCCTGTGTGCAGCCTGTAGGAGACCTTCTTGCTGAGCCCTTTGTAACCTAGGTGCTGGGGGATAAGACCACCTGCTCCAGTCACTCAGCTGGCCCTCTCTGCACCCTTTTACCCACTGTACTTTAGAGTGGAGGCTAAACCATGGATGGGGGTCCCAACCCCCCCCCCCAGGTTGCATGGGCTTGGAAGAAACTGGATGGGGAGGGGATGGACAGCTGTCATACCAAGGAGGCAGCAGCAAAGATGCTTCCATCTGCCATGGGCCTGTAGTGGCCCTGGAGCTGGCTGACAGCTGGTAAATGAGTGAAAGGCAGACATGTTAGCTTCCAGGCAGGCAGGCACCACTAAGGGGGGGTGAGGCTGGGGGCCCCAAGAAGTCTCCCAGGTGAAGTCCATTTTCAAGGGTCAGTGATGAGGCAGATGGCACCAAGCTCTCTCCTTGGCAGTGATCCCTTCCTGGTGTTAGGGCACAGTCTGGCCTCTGCCTGCCTTGTGGGTGCATGGAAAGCTGGTACTGGTTAGTGTCTGTGACCCCTGCTCTGTTTCCCTACAAGCCCCCCAACCTGGGGTTCAGGGGAGCTAGTCCTGGGTAGAGGGGTGGGCTGAGAGTGTAATGGAAAAGTATCCCCCAGCTGCATCACAATTACAAGGCGCCACCTGGCAGCAGAGCCCACAGTGTGGTGTTGTTTAAGTTCATGGCACCAGTATGCCAGGCTAGCTTCGCAGCAGTAGACAGATGACCAGGGACACAAGGCTGAGTGGAGAAGCTGTATTTCTTTATTCATGAGCCAATGATTCAAAAATCTAATCTAATCTAATCACTACACAAATCTGTCCTTCATCTTTCTCCTCCGGCGGCAGCGTCAGGAACCCAGGAAGTACGTAGGGTAGGGGGCGGGGAGAAGCAAGAAGTGCAAAAAGGCCAGGACTAAACCAAATCTCCCGGAGGCAGGGGGAGTGAGACCAAACCAATGTAACAGAATGACCATGTAAATAGACCACAACGTCAAGCAATGTAACAGAAGGGATCTCAGAAGCAGAACTAGAAGCATACCAGCAATTTCCTCTTTTCTTTTTAACTAATTGACCACAGTATCAGGAGTGTGGGGTGAACAGAAACCTAGATCGTACAGGCATTTTCAAAAAAGAAACTGGCACAAACATGGAGGAACAAGTAAGCGAGCAACAAGAACCAGTGTGATGCCAAGGGAAGGCCTGAGGGGGGCGTTTCTTGCCTCTGTGGGCATTAACTAGCAAGGAGGGAAGGGGTATGGCTTATAGAGTCCCAAGGCTGCTGGCTGCAGTTAGTCTTTGAGAAACCCAGCAGCATAAAGGGAAGCTACGGTAGTGTGTGTACCAGTAAGTCCGATAGAAGTGCCAGTCCAAAGCAGTTGTCCACTGAAGAATTGCCAGGGGGTGGAACATTGCGTGAGGAAAATCAGCCACTGGAATTCTGCTTTTCTGTAGAAAACTTGATGGCTGCAATTTACTTACTTATGAAACAAAACTTGTAGCTGGTTAGAAGTTTACCACAATTGATAACTTGATTATAATTGGTTTAAGTATCTTTATAAGTTTGGAAGGTCTTTTTCGTTTCATTTTAAGGCTCCTAACCAATTTAAACCCAATAAAATGTGGTAAGGCAAAGAACCACTGCTAGAGCCTCAGGCATGAGAATCATTAGCATAACCATTGTGCAGGCCACTGTTTCTAATTGAGAAGGTATTTGAGAGCTTCATATATCAACAACGTCTTTTTTTTTTAACCTTTGTTACACCCATACAAGATGGAGACACACCCTAGGTGGGCGCAGGTCTCCTAGACCAACTTAGCCAAAATATATTGATTTTTAACTAATTTTTACCTCAGACTTTAAATGTAAGTTAATTTACCTTTATGAGAATTATGTTGAAAACCTTTTTCATTTAACTTTGCCTGGTAAGAATGTAGCCTTAAAGTTACATTTTTAACCTTAAAGTTAATGTTTACCAAACTTCAAAAACACACATAAACATAGTCTTCTATACACAAGGAGGAAAACTTTTGTTACGAAGACATGTCATTTTAAACACGAATCCAGATCTACACTGTCCCAGCCATTTGGGGGTTGCACCATCTGGAGGTGGCCTCCCATGTAGCTCCACTTCCAAGATTTGCAGGTTGCCATCACTGCACGGATCTCTGCGTATTTTAGCTCCTCTGCCTTCAGAGCCAAGCTGGGGATCTCGGCCAGGGGGCTCAGTTCCGGCAGGGAGTCTGTGGTCTCTGGGTGGTCCGGGATCTGCCCAGACTTCATAGCAGGAGGGCGGGAGGGCCGGCTGTGCAGAAGGCGCATACCGAGGTGCTCCGGGATGGGGACCAGGATGGGCTGCAGCTCTGCCTGCCATGCCCACTACCCTGCTCCTGGCTGCTGAGCAGCGTGGAGGGAGCCTGCTGCAGCAAGCCAGCTCCTGCGGGCAGGCAACGGGTGGAAACCTGAGTGTGGCCCAGAGCAAAATGTTCCAGAAACAGAAAAACAGTCTCATGAAGAAAGGGCAGAGGCCTTTGGAAACATCTTCACAAGTAGAAAAACAGCCCATAGTGGATAGGTAGCCAAACGTCTTTACTTATCTGGGGGATGGGCAGGTTAGGCCCCACGTTGTGGTGCCATATGTTGTTTTCTCTGGGCTGGCTTCACTGGTGGGTAACAGACGACCAGGGACACATGGCTGAGCTGAGAACACAATTTAGTCTTTATTCACGAGCAGGCAAGCAGTCCAACAAACTAATCACCACACAATGTGCTCCTCCATTTCTCTCCTCCGACCTCCATCTCTCTCCTCCAGCAGCAGTGGCAAGAACTCAGGAAGTATGTAGGGTAGGGGGCGGGGAGAAGGAAAAAGCGTGAAACTAGCAAGGGCTAAACCAAATCTCCCGGAGGCAGGGGGAGTGAGACCAAACCAATGTAACAGAATGACCATGTAAATAGACCACAACGTCAAGCAATGTAACAGGAGGGGTCCCAGAAGCAGAACTAGAAGCATAACAACAGTGTGGGAGACAATTCATCACCTCACAAGCCACCCTGCTTCCTGCACAGCCTGTTGGGGTGGGAGGGGAAGACCTGCTGACTCCAAAGTATGGCCACAGGATGGGTCCAGGCTAGTGTGCACTCTGGAAAAAGACCCTATGCATCAGAGGAGGAAGGTTTGGTAGAAGTGCAGTGGTTCTTGGTAGAAAGAATGCAAACCCTTAGGGGGAAATGAAGACCTGAACCAGGGAACCCTAACCTGAGCACCCCAGCCCTGATCATTTCTGCTATGTGAAAGCCCCCAACAGTCAGAAGAAGATGAAGAACACAGGTGAGCTGTTCTCCCATGAGACCCCCCCAGAGGTGGAGGCTGGCTGGTGGGGATGCCACAGCTTATGATCCCAGGTAGGTCTGGACAGCTTATGAGGTTGGACCTTCCTGGGCTTGAGTGTGGCAGAAATTTCAGCAACTATTCACTCCAGCCCATCAGAAAAGACAATCTCAAATACCAAATCCCAGCCCTCAACACCCCGCAACACATACACACAATCCAATGATCACATGGCCTCCATCCACATCACCTCTCTTCGGGAAGAAGGGGTCACAAAAGAGCTCCTGGGAGGAACAATCAAGGTCCACTCCCTCTCAAGAAGTTATCACCTACTGTGCTCATAAATGAAATAAAAGAGCAAGTGTGTGTGCATGCAGGGGCAATGCTGCCTCCCTGCACCCCTCACTCGCCTGCCTGCTTAGAGCTCCAACCCCTTGGATATTTATGGTTCATTCCCTCCTAAATCATTCCTGACGGCTGGACCGGGAGCACTCCATCACAGAGAGGCTGTGCAGAGTCGCAGTTCTCTTTAGCTTGCAGAAAACGGATCCTCCTAGGATAAGCCCGCCTGGGAGCTGTCCGGTGCTGAACTCTGCATGATGGACGATTATGAACCATCTGCACTTGCAGACAGGATAGATTTATGAGTGCGAGAGACAGCTCGGAGAGTGTGCATTACTATAACTCACTGCCCTCTTCAGAGATATTCTAATCAGACATTTTCCTCTCCTGCTGAAAAGCCCAGGTTAGGGACAAGCAAAAGTAGGAAATCATAGATTTGGGTGGTTCCTTCCTTCCCACAGCTATGGGAGGTGGTGGGGTCAGGCACCAAGAGTCTGGGAGTGAGGCAGCCGGCGAGGGGGGGGGGGTGCTTGTCCTGGCAGAGCAGGTTCCCGTCAGCATTACCAGGTCCCCACCTCCCCAAGGTGTCTGGCTTCTTACAAGAATAAGTAGGAAGTGTCACTAAGTCCTTCCTTTCCCAGACTCTGTATGGATCACATTGAGATTTCCTGGCAGCTAGGTTTTCAGTGAAGGTATCTGGATATCCTTGAGGGCTGTGCACTTTGATATTTATGTGCACAAGGAAGGAAGGAAGGAAGGAGTTTGGAAGGAAGAAAAGGGAGGGAGGAAAGGAGAAGGAAGGAAGCCAGGAAGCCTTTTTGGGACATTGGCATTCAGAGTTCATAAGATACTTTCACGTTCACCTCACCCAAGCACAACCCTCCCCATCAAGTAGACTCAAACAGGTCTGAGAAAGAGAGAGAGCAGAGTGGCTCTCACCATTTATGAAGCTTTACGTGTGTGTTGTGTTTCCTATTTAAAATTATTAATTAATTTATGGGAGAGGGAGGGAGAGAGAGAACCAAAACATTACTCTGGCACCTGCAGTGCAAGAAGTGGAATCGAGGACCTCATGCTTACTATTCCTGCATCACTGTTTCTCTCTCTTTTTTTTAATTTCTTTATTGGGGAATTAATGTTTTATGTTTCTCATTTTTATGTGATGATGGAGATCAAACCCAAAACCTCATGCACATGAGGAATGCACTCCAGTGCTGAACTATCTCCCCTGTCTCAAAGATGAGGAAACTAAAGCCCAAAAGGGCCAGATCAAGCCCACATGTCCTGACTCTGTACTCAAGGTCTTTGGAACTCAATCCCAGGAATAATGCTCTAAAGCTTGAATCCAAGACCCTGAAAATCAAGACGTGTACCCTGCAACCCTTCCTTCAATGGCTGGGCTAGGACCAGAGCCACAATGCCTAGTCAGGAGCAAGGACCCACTGACAGGTGTTCTGGAGCCAGGGCTGAGCAGGGCCGGGTCAGCCTGCTGTCACAAGCAGAAGTGCTCTGGGTGACTCTTTACTGCCTGCATATATTTCTCCCAGTGATGGCTCTTAATGCCTAACCCAGGAAGCTCACCTGTAGGGTTTTCACCTGGGAAATCCCTCCTGCTCAAGCCCCACACACTCCCTTCCACTCATTCTGTCATTCCACTGTCTGGTGCTTAAGGGTGGACTATTGGGAGGGGTCTCAGAGGGTGGGCAAGGTGGCCAGCATGACCTTGGCAGGGGTACCATGTCACAGCCACTGCATATGTGGCTTCTCAGCATTTGAGAGGCAACCAGGGCCTTGTAGATCATGTTCTGTTTCCATGCATTGGGGCTGTGAATAGCCCAGCTCTGGGGGAGGAGCTGCCCAGGCCAGTTGCAGGGTGCCCCCACACCTTGCCTGACACCATAGGCACTTGCTAAGCCTATTCTCTTCTTCTCAAACTGTGAAACTCAAGCCAACCACTGGATCTGAACTGCGGGTGGGGGAGGGGAGTGGAGGGGGATGGGAAAGACATTTGGCTTCACCTGTGAAAACATCAACTTGATGGATGGTTGGGACCAGCACTTTGTGAAATTAAATTCTTGGTTTGGACAGAGTTGCCGGAAAGAGCCAAACTGCCCAAGGATGGGGACAGTGCACCAGGTGGGGGGTTGTGAGGGAAAGAGGTCATAGAAAGCCCAGACTTCTGGCCCTGGCAGCTGCCACGGTGTAGGTGTGGGAGAAGGAACGCAGGGCTAGAAGAGTGCTGAATCAGCAGGTGCAGCCCGGAATGGGAGGGAAAGCAATCCAAGGGAAGGCCACATGGCAGGGGAGGTGGCTGGGTAGAGGGTCTGCCCCCAGGCTCATCCTGCAGGCCATCACCACCATGGGGTCAGCAAAGCCACCACCACAACCACCCCCTGCTGCCATGGACCATGGACACATTCACACCAGCTCTGATCTTCCCACATTCCTCTATCCCAGACAGAATTTATAGCCTCTATTCTCCATGGACATTCTTTCCCCTCCTTCTCCATTACTATCCTCACCTTCATTAATACTTGATATAATACTGACTCCATTACAGCTGTCTAGGGGCTCCCAGAAAAGACCGTGTCACCAGTCCTGATAGCAGTGCCAGGTACTGGGAGAAGGAGGCACCAGGGCACCCCATCCTTCCACTTCATCCCCCACAGTAAGATGGCTGCAGCTGTATCACACAATCACAGCATAAACTCTAAGCACCACAAGTACTGCCTGCACACACACAAGCCCCACCTCACTCCTACAGTAGTTACCACACACCCAGGGTGCTCTGCTCTTCTCTCACACAAGGGGGCTCGTAGATCCCAGATAGCCCACTGGGCATTGACCCTGGTCCTTGTCTCTCACAGTCAGAGCCTAGGAAGCAATCTGACTGTCCCCAGGTACCTCTTGGGAGCTAAGAGACAGGTGAGAGAGTAGTCTCCTGCCTTCTGTGAGGCCCTGCTTTGCTCTTCATGATTGTGTGTTTGTCTCTTTCACTAACCTCAGTGTTTGTATATACTCTTATTTTTTTAAGTCTTGCATCTGTAGCCCTCACATGTTAATCTAACCTCTCCAGAGCAGTGCCTCTGACTCTGAGCAGTGAGCCCACCAGAGGTTCTGGTGACAGGGACAGACTGACTCAGATAGAATAGGGGTTACAGGAAACAGACATAGTCAGGCCACTGTGAACACCCAGCTCCAAGAGAGGTGTGATTGAAGAAGAAAGTAAAGATGCACAAAACAACCTACAAGACTGAGGGCAGGAGCCCAAAGTCCATAAGACTTTAGTTTCTGGGAGTCAGATGTTGGCGGTGGGGGCATGAATAGAAATGGGTACCTGTGCTCTTGCAGCAGTTGAGTTGGGTTGTCTGGGGAGGACCTTCTTAAAGACATAGACACTTCATGGTTTGGGTCCCCTTGTCATACTTTAGTGGTCCACATGTTTGAGGGCTTAGTTCTGGGCTCTCAATTCTATTCCATTGATCAATGTGCCTAGTTTTCGGTTACAGTATTGTGTGTAGCTTTTATTACAATAGCCCTGTAATGTATTTTGAGGTACAACTGTTCAATCAGAGGCACCACTCTGGAGAGGCTTCAGGACTCTTAAGCTGACCTCAACACAATGTGACCCCTGGTTTCAGAGCATGTTATCTCCCTGCACCTCTCTCATTAGCCTCCCTGCCCAGCTCCTTCCTTGCATACCTGTTCAGTGTGATAACAGGTGCTTTCATAGACAGCAGTGTCATCTCCAAAGAGACTGGAAGCCCTTGGAAGGCAGACACAGTGTCACATGCTTTATGATAAGACTTGGCTCTGCTGCCTGCCTGCTGCTTACCCTGGAGCCTTGCCAAATGTGGACACCAAGCACATCACTCATAGGCATCAAAAGGAAGCTTCTAGAACTAAGGCAGGACACTGCCATATTATACCCTCTGAGAGTCAGATTCAGATGGACAGTGGGTAGTGGTCCGTGAGGCTCCAGGGCCAGCCATCACCACTTGACCTGGTCACTTGGACAGTGATATCCATCTTCAGCTGATGGTCATTCTCTGTCACACTGACAGTTCTGGTGTGTCATTTTGTCTCATTTCTGAGAGTTCCTGTGCCCAGGCAGCTCTGTAAGTAGGTGGCAAAGGCAGCCCCCAATACCCATCCCTGGAAGCCCTGAGGAAAGCTAGCTGAGTCTACTCTGGCCCAGTCACAGTGGAAAATGGAGGATATACACCAGTAGTCCAGGCCAGGTGGGCACATACCCCTGTCACCCCCCAACCCCCCCACAGCCACACTTTTTCAGTCTTCTCTCCTGTTTACTCTTCTTGTATCTGTCTTCCTGTTTTCCTCGCTTGTCTTTTTTTCTTTCTGTCTGTTTTTCTCTGTCTCTCTGTTTTCTATCTCTTGCTGTGTTTTCTCTATTGTTGTCAATGTCTGCATCTCTATTTCTCTCTCAGTCTCTAGCCATCTTTCCTCCTCTGTCCCATTGTCTCTCACTCTGTCTCTGTTTTTCTGCCTCTCTGTTTTTTCTCAGTTTATCTCCATGTCTCATTCTCTTCACATCTTTCCCTCCTCTACCCCACTGTCTTTCTCTATCTCTCACTCTTTGTTTTCTGTCTCTATTTTCTTTGTCTTAATCTCTGTGTCTTGTCCCCTGACATGCTTCTCTTCTGTGTCTGTGTGGTTGTCTTTCTCTCTGACTTAGCCTCTCCCTCTCCTCACCCCCACCCTGGCCAGATTATTTACTCAGGTGCTCATCTTGGGCACTGGCACTGACCTCTCTCCACCCTGGGGAATCCCTGTTTATCCCCTTTTCTTTCTCCACCTGGGCAATGTATTGATTCATCACAACGCCTCCCTGACAGCTGTGCTCAGCCTGATCCCTGCTTTGCTCAGCAGCATAAAGAAATGAAACAGCTACAAATGGTTCTTTCCCTCCTAGGGCTCGCAGTGTGGTCCGAGTGGCTGCAGCCATTTCCAATTTGGAGACAGAATCCAAAGCCAGAGGCAACAGAGATAGATTAAAAACCTTTTCAAGGAGGACACTGACCCTCAGAAGCCTCATTAAGATGCGACTGATCACCCCACAGCCTCATAAAGGCAGCACCCTCAGCAGAGACTGGAGAAGTCACACAGAATATTTTCACAGTTTGAAAAGCTGCCATCCCAGGCCAAGGAGATAGTTCAGCAGGTAGAGCAAAGACCTTATGGTGCATGAGGCCCTAGGTTCAGTCCCCAGCATGACAGCACCTCAGACAGGGACAAGAGAACTCCTTGGAAGGGAGGGTATGAGTGGCTGTTTGATGTCTCACCCTCACCCCACAAAACAAGAGATGAAAACAAGGCTAGATACAGCTCTGCTGTGTGGCATACACAAGAGACCTTGCCCCTGTCCCCCACAACACTGCATTAAAAAAACACCACCCTGCCCCTCCTCAGGATCCCACCTCCCCGGGAATCCTGCTTTGCAACAGTTTCACATTTTTTTGTCCCAGAGACACAGAATTGTTTAATTCTCAATCCTTAAATCAATACCTGGTATCATGTCATTTCAAGCCATAATTTTACACTATAAATAAATGGAGACTGGGTACAGTGCAAAGAAGAGAGGGGGAGACAAAAAGGAGATCCTTGCTGAGTGGATGCAGGCAGGACTCCTGCTCAGGACTTTTCCCACTCTCCAGCATCATGCCTGGAGGGGCTGAAGATCCAGAGAGATGAGGTCCTCCCAAGTGGACAGGAAGATGTTTCTGAGAGCAAATAGACCCCCCAAAATCACATGAGCATCACCTCTCCAAGAATTAGATGAAATCCTCCTCCACACTGACCCACCCTCTCTCCTGGCCTTACCTCCCTCCTTACCAACTTCCATCACCTAGGAATTATCCTAGGATATTCTCTGACTCTCTGTCATGTAGGTGTCTCTCCCTCTGTTTCTCCTTCAACATATCCAGCACCCACCTAGCGCCAGCTACTTCCAGCCACCTCCTATCTTATGCCCCTCTCTCTTTTCTGTTATGTTTTAAATATATATATAGATAGATTTATTTTAATTTGATAGGACAGAAGGAAATTGAAAGGAGATGGGGAAACAGAAAGGGAGGGAGGGAGGGAGAGAGAGAGAGATGTGCACCTGCAGCACTGCTTTACCACTTATGAAACTTCTCTTCTGCAGATGGAGGCCAGCACAGTTTAACTTGGGTCTTTGTGCTTGGTAAGGCACATGTTCAACCAGGAATGTCACTGCCTGGCAGCCTCTGTTGCTCTTCTTCTGCTCTTGGCATTATCTCAACAGCTCAGCCTCCCCTCCCTCCTTCCAGAGCACTGTCATTTGCGCACACCATCAGCAACTTTCTAAACCATCATCTGGAGGTGGGTGTTGCCCAAGGAGGCCTCACCCTTTTGAAATCTCATTTGTGTCATCTAGAAGACAGGGTTTTGTGAAGGCAACGGGGGTGGGGGAGTGGGGGCAATCCCAGGGTGAATGAATGAAGAAGTGTGGGAGCCCATTGGAGCTGACAAATGAGGGTAATAGGGTAATAGAGGGGTGTGTCCTGTGAGGTGGTGACTGGGGGCAGACCTGCAGGCATGAGCAGAAGCCAGGCTTGTCTATCCTGGAAGAGCCAGCAGATGCTTCCCAGGAAAGCAGGATGGAGAGGTCTGGGTCTTGGCATGTGCTACAGGCAGCATGTGCACCCAGGATTGATGCTACCCAGCATGTGGCTCTTGGTTGTGGGTTTAGAGGACCTGGAAAGAAGGCAGATAGGGGACTCAGAGGAAATGGAGAGGCACAGGTGTGAGTGCAGGCAAGGAGAGTGGGGAAGTAGCAAACAAGACATGTTTTTTTCTTTCTATTTTATTTGATAGGACAGAGAGAAATTGAAAGGGAAAGGGGGATAAAGAGACACCTGTGGACCTGCTTCAATGCTCATGAAGCTTCTCCCCTGCAGGAGCTAGAACCCAGGTCTTTGTGCATGGTATGTGTATGTTCAACCACCTGCACTACCTCCCAGTCCCCAGACATGGTTTCACTGGGCTGTGTGTCTGGGAGGCTGGGCTGGGGAATAGAAGCCTTCCTCCCCTCAAGAACATGAGGCATCCAGAGACCTGAGTCCTGACTCAGCTTTGACCAAGGCCTTAGTCCCTTGGAGTATGAGCCTCCACTGTGGAGTGTTGGTCAGGGTTGTGAGGAAGGCCAAATGGGCCAAAGTGAGCATGCAACTGGTATATGCAAAGGTGAGGAATGACGAAAGCCACACTGTTGGCACATGTGCAGACACACAGGCTCTGTATCCAGGCCCCAACAAGTGGAAAGGAAGCTGTTCATGCAGAAGTCATCTGTTCTGCCTTGGCTGCACCTCCCTTGGCTACAAAAGGGACTCTGCCTGCTCTGTTTCTTTTTAACTTTTTTTTGTTAACTCTATTTATTTATTGGATAGAGACAGTCAGAAATTGAGAAGGGGGCAAAGAGGGAGAGAGACAGAGAGACACCTTCAACACTGATTCACCAATGAAAAAGCATTCTCCTGCAGTGGGGACCAGGGGCTTGAACCTGGATCCTTGTGTTATAACGTGTGCATTACAGCCTGGCCCCACCTGCTTTGCTCATCAGTGAATCACACAGGCACTAACCATCTCCTAGGAGCTGGGCCCGGGGCACGATGGGTGAGTGAGGACTTGGTGCCAGCTTGTTTCAACCCCTGACAGCCCAACCTTCCTCAGATGCTTCCCCCTCCAGCAGTGTCCCCAGAAGCAAAGCAGACTTACTGTGGTCCCAAGCTATAGAAACTTTAAGAGCCACCAGCTTTGGAGGACAAGGAGATGTCCCTGAGAGTCTGACACCTAAGGATGTTTTAGGGGAATGAGCAGGAGCTCAGCAACAAGAGAATATTCTAGACTGGTGGCTGCCTGGGGAAGGCTTCATGAGCTGGGGAAGCCAGCCAGTGGTGTGTGCTGCCGAGTCTCTCGAGGGTGGGGTACTGGCTCTGCATGGCTCATGTCCCTTCTCTGAAGCTCACGACTGCCCTTGAAGGGGGTGCCTCTGGGAAGATGAGGAAACAAAGGCAGCATGTGGGGATAGCCAGATAAGGGCATCCAGGATGTAGAGGGCAGATCCTCTGTAGTGAAGGGGAAGCACCCCCTCCCCTAGCCTGCGCTCCCTCTTCCTTGCCAGTCAGCCCATGGACTTCACCCCTTCACAGAAGAGGGGTCTCACTGAGCAGATCCCAAAGCAGGGCCCTGGTTCCCCCAAGGAGCCACATACCCTCCCAGGAAGGAAGCTCTGGAGGAGCTCACATAATAAATAACAGGAAGAGTCCTCAGGAGTCCTGGAGCTTTTATTGGTATCCGATGGCCTTCAGAAAGCAGCTAAAATGAGCCATAAAGAAGTGAGGCACTCATATTTCAACATCCTGGCTCTAATCGGCTGCCCATGGTGAAGGGAGGCAGGGGGTCACAGGTCCTATACCACTCAAGTTCAGGCTACAGGCTGGAACTTTTCAAAGGGAGGACTCTGCTGACTCAGCAGAAGACCTTGGTGACAGCTGAGATAGAGCCACAGGTCCTTCTGTGTCCCTGGCACCATCCTCAGCTCCAGAAACTGGACCCCTCACTTCCACCCTTCAGCCCCTACCTGCTCCCATGGAGGCATGTGTCCTGAGACTATATTCATATACACAGTCAAGGAGGGTCTGGCATGGGTCAGAGCAAGAGCACATGCCCTGCCTCCAGAAAGGAGGGTAGGCATTTGGCTTCCCAGGCAGCGGGGGGTGGTGGGGGTGAGGGGGTATGAGAGGGGCCACAGTCTTTTGGTAGTGGGAATGGTGTCTATGTACACTCCTATTAAATTGTAGTCATATAAATCACTAATTAATATGAGGGGAAAAATTGATTGTATGTCTCAAACTTTTTAAAGCACAGAGTCTTTTTAATACATGGGCTGAGTCTTCAATATGTTGACTCTCTTAAAAGCCTAGACCAGGGAGAACAAAAGCAACCAGTGGCACAGCTATATACAAGATGTTGGATATTGTACAGAAAATCCTAACAAAGGGACCTTTCAATGTTAACCCAATTACCAAATAATATGATAATAACAATAACTATCCATTGCCTTCTTGAACCCTAAGACAGCAGGAACCTCACATTTCCACTATAGAGCCTATATTTCCCCAAGTCCTGGAACCTTAGAGTGGGGCGCACTTTCCTGTAAGCTTCTCTCAATTCATATCAAATAAAATTGCATCTGCCGATCACAACCTAATCAATGCAATGAGGCACCTCAGCATGCTTGACTTCAGACTGTGTCCAGAGACTTCAGGTGTGGATATGACAACCTTTCAGCTTCATTACTCGGATGAGACCTTTCTTTTAATAGTATTCTCTAATCCATTCCAGGTGGTTAACTTTCTAACAAAGTCCCAAAACCTAGATATAGACCAGTTCCCCTGAGATAGAGCATATATTCACAATTATCCATAAACTAAGGCAAAAGATATACCTGAAAGCAAAAGTACACAATAGTCTGCAGTGAGTACCCCCCAACACTTCATCTGCACTATTCCAGCCTTTCGGTCCATAATGGTTCAACAATTTGTTTGGCTTTGTATGTTAACTCTCTTTTCAGCCACCAGGTTCCAGATGCCAGCATGATGCTGACCAGACTTCCCTGGAGACCAGACCTTCCCTGGTGACCTTCCCTGCAGACCAGACTTCCCCACCAGTGTGTCCTGGAGGTCCGCTTCTCCAGAGAGGCAAATGGGAGTATGGATCGACCAGTGAATGCCCATGTTCAACAGAGAAGCAATTACAGAAGCCAAACCTTCAACCTTCTGCAACCCCCAATGACCTTGGGTCCATACTTCCAGAGGGATAAAGAATAGGAAAGCTATCAGGGGAGGGGATGGGATATAAAGATCTGGTGGTGGGAATTGTGTGGATTTGTACCCCTCCTATCCTATGGTTTTGTTAATGTCTCCATTTTAAAATAAATAAAAAAAAAGAAGAAAGAGGCAGACATGTGCACCTCCTGGCTAGTTCTTTTTTTTTAATTACTTAATTTATTTTCCCTTTTGTTGTCCTTGTTTTTCATTGTTGTAGTTATTGTTGTTGTTGATGCCGTCATTGTTAGATAAGGCAGAAAGAAAAGGAGAGAGGAGGGGAAGACAGAGGAGGGAGAGAAAGATGGACACCAGCAGACCTGCTTCACCGCCTATGAAGCGACTCCCCTGCAGGTGGGGAGCCGGGGGCTCGAACCAGGATCCTTAAGCCGGTCCTTGCACTTTGTGCCACATGTGCTGCACTACTGCCCGACTCCCTTCCTGGCTAGTTCTTAAGTCTCTTTCGTACCTTTGCACCCACAACTATTTTGTAACAATTTTATTTTTTAATTTTTTATAAGAGGGATTAGTGGTTTACAGTAAATACAGCTACTGCTACATGAGTAAAATTTCTCAGTTTTCTGCAAAGCACACTCAGCCCCAGCCTAGGTCCTCTTCTATCATCATACACCAGGACTTGAAAGCCCCCCTGCCCTGCCCTGCCCCCAACCCCATTGAATCCTTCCTTTACTTTAAGTCTGGAGAACTCTAAAAAGCCTAGAAGTGGGCTTACCCTATGACCTGGCAATTCTCCTGGGGATATATCCTAAAAACCAAAAAAAGATCGGTGTATAGCTATGTTCATAATAGTACAATGTTCAATAGCCAAAACCTGAAAGCAACTTAGATGTCCAGCAACAGATGAGTGGCTAAGTTGTGGACTGTAGACACAATGGAATACTACTCAACTATTAATAATGGTAAATTCACCTTCTTCATCTCATCTTCTATGGAACTTGAAAGAAACATGTGAAGTGAATCAACCAGAAAGAGAAGGATGAATAGGGTGATCTCACTCATGGACAGAAGTCAAAAAAGAACAGAAAGAGAAACACAAACCTGCAGCAGTAGGAGCCAGGAATGGGGTAGGGGTGGGCATGGGGCTGAATAGCTAGCTGTCCATGTGGGTTACAGGCGCTGAGCATTGCTACACTCTTAAGGATTATAGCTTGTGGGGTTTCTCTCCTGTGGAATTCCAGGAGCTTCAGGGTGAGGATGAGTATCTGCAAAATGGTCTTTCTGGAATCATGTTTGGAGTTGTCGTAACTCACCTTCCTAGATGCCCCTACCCCAGCCTGAGGACCCCATTTAGTTCTCATCTGCATTGGTTGCTAGCACACTGACAGGTGCAGACACATCACACAGGAGAGTTCTTGAGCCTCTCTGGAATGAGTAGTCACTACTCCATGTGTCCCCAAGCTTCCTGAGACCATTAGGGAAAAGGGAACAGTCTGCTTGTTGCACTTTCCCATGAGCCTGGTTCACAAAGATGGAGTGATGCAACACTTGCTTTAACGCTGCCTACTTTCTCTCACCTTAGCCTGTAGATGATTTGAAGTTTCTGGAACATTTAGAAAGTCACCCATCCAGGATGGTGGTTTCTCAAAGCAAAATAGTGTACCTTGGAGGGTTAGTGAAAAGACCCTGCCCCAGGGTTCTCAAGCAAGTCTGGGCTGGAGTTGGCAGTGTGCACCTTATGCAAAACTACTTCCTTATTCTGCTGCTTCTAGTAATGGGGGATCAAGACCTAGAGGGAGAGGCTGGTGTTGGCTCTAACACATGTGTTGGCTCTAACACATGTGTTGCCTCAGACAAGTCACCCAGGGGTTCTGCTCTCTGAATCAAGATGTGTGAAGTGAGCAAGTTGTATTCTTTGAATGTGGGGATATTTTTCCTGCCCCCTCCAATTCTAAGCATAGTTGAAAAGAAGCAGAGTTCTGCAGGGCAGAACTAGAAGCTAGAAGGGGAGTGCTTCTATCTCATCCCCTCTAGCACTATCATATTTTACAATTTTAGAACAGAGTTCTGCTGAGCATATGGTATTGCTGGGTCTTGAACCTAGGGCCTCTGGCTCCTCCAGACATATATCCCTTACTTGCCACCACTGTGCTCTTTCTTCAGTCCAAATCTCATTTATCTACTCATTCTCAGGCCTTTATGCCTCTCTACTCCCACATTAAGATTAAAACCTCTGGTGGGAATATAAATTGGTCCAGCCTCTCTGGAGAGCAGTCTGGAGAACTCTCACAAGGCTAGACATGGACCTTTCATATATATGCCAGTAATTCCTCTCCTGGGGATATACCCCAAGGACTCCATAACACCCAACCAAAAAGATATGTGTACACCTATGTTCATAGCAACACAATTCATAATAGCTAAAACCTGGAAGCAACCCAGGTGCCCAACAACAGATGAGTGGCTGAGAAATCTGTGGTATATATATATATATATACACAATGGAATACTATGCAGCTATTAAGAACAATGAATGCACCCTCTCTGACCCATCTTGGATGGAACTAGAAGGAATTAAGTGAGCTAAGTCAGAAAGATAGATATAAGTATGGGATAATCCTACTCATCAACAGAAGTTGAGAAAGAAGAACAGAAAGGGAAACTCAAAGCAGGATCTGACTAAATTTGTAGTAGGGGACCAAAGTAAAAACCCTGGGTGGAGGGTGAAGGTGGAGGTTCAGCTTCATGGGGGGGACGGGGCTAGATAGGACACAGTCTTTTGGTGAAGGGAATGGTGTTTATGTACACTCCTATTAAATTGTAATCATATAAATCATTATTTAAGTAATATGAGAGGGGAAAAACTGAATGTCTCAAACTTCTTAAAGCACAGACTGAGTCTTTTTAATACATAGGTTGAGTCTTTGACATGCTGACTCTTAAAAGTTTAGTCCGGGGAGAACAGAAGCAACCAGTGATATAGCTATATACAAATAATGTCAAAGGACATAAACTATGGTGATATTGTGTATGATACAGCAAATACTAACAAAGGGATTTTTCAAAGTTAACCCAATTGCCAAATGTGATTATAGCAATAACTACCTATTGTCTTCTTAAACCCTAAGACAGCAGGAACCTCCCACTTCCACTATAGAACCTGTATTTCCCCCTGTCCTGGAACCTCTAAAGTGGAGCTCACATTCCTGCATGCTTCTCTCAATTCATAACAAATGTTATTGCATTTGCCAATTCCAACTTAATCAATACAACCAGTATCACCTCAGCATGCTTCATTCAGACTGTGTCCAGAGACATCAGTCATGGAATACCAACCCCTCACCACCATTACTCGGGTGAGACCTTTCCTTTCATAGGATTCTCTGATTCCATTCCAGGAGGTTCACTTCCTAACAAAGTCCCAAAGCCTAGATATAGGCTAGGTCCCGTTAGCTAGAGCTATACCTGAAAGCAAAAGTACACAATATATACCTGAAAGCAAAAGTACACAATAGTCTGTAGTTAGTATCAAGTTCATAATGAAATAGTGTCTCCTTACACTTAGATATCCTCCTCACCTACTTCTTATTACAGTTCTCCCACTCACTCCAAAGATAACCTTATCAAAGCAAGAACTGCAAGAGCTGAATAAGGGCAAGAGACTGGCATACTTTAACAAAGACTCTTTAGTCACTATCAGGCCACCCCATCAGCTGGGGCCCTATTCAGGGAGTCCTGAGATTCCCAAACAGACATGATGGGCTTAGACCTCAAATAAATCCCTCTCTCCATTGTTACCAGTCATCTCTATCAGGAACAACAAAATAGACCCCTTTGTGGGCCCCCATAGGACCTTGTCCTCAACCTGGATCAACAATGGTAGAGAATGCTCCATCCTCTGAAGGGAGGATGGACAACATACTCTATGCTACACCTAAGGAAGATGGGTCAATATTTGGGCAGCATGGAATGTTCCTATTCATGACCACAGAATGTGAGCTCAGATCTACAGGGATGCAGAGCTGAATATGGGCCCCAGATTGCATCAAATCTATGGGGTTTACATTCAACAATATTTATAACCCTTTCCCTTCCCTGATCCAGCTTTCTGGTCCTTTCTCCAGCCATGACATCATCTCCCCAAACAATAACTTAGATCCACTAGCATATCAGATTTCAGGCTCAGGGGCAAAAAAGAAAAAGGAAAAAAAAAACTAGTATAGCCACAGGCCCTTTGGAATTTAACTAAAATATGCCTACTAGCTATCTACAAAATGGAGGACCCCCCCCCCCACTCTTCATCTGCACTATTCCAGCCCTTAGGTCCATGATTTGTCAACAGTTTGTTTGGCTTTGTATGTTAACTCTCTTGTCAACCACCAGGTTTCAGATGCTTGCATGATGCTGACCAGACTTTCCTGGACAGACAACCCCACCAGTGTGTCCTGGAGCTCCATTTCCCCAGAGCCCTTCCCCACTAGGGAAAGAGAGAGACAGGCTGGGACTATGGATCAACCTGTCAATGCCCATGTTCAGTAGGGAAGCAATTACAGAAGCCAGACCTTCCACCTTCGTCGGTATCCCACATTGACCTTGTGTCCATACTCCCAGAAGGTTAAAGAATAGGAAAGCTATCAGGGGAGGGAATGGGATGCAGAGTTTTGGTGATGGGAATTGTTCGAACCTGTACCCCTCATATCCTATGGTTTTGTCAATGTTTCCTTTTTATAAATAAAAATTTTTTAAAAAGAAATCTAAAAAAAAGATTAGAATCTTCTGGAATTTGTACTAAGAGTCTGGTGGCAACCAGTTGACTTACTCACACACAGCTACCCAGTGATAGGATATTGGGTTTCCTTGGAGAAGGAAGCCCCATCAACCTCTGGCACCCCAAATTTGAGTCATTTTAAAGGACTGTATGTTTTGCTGCACGTCACCCCGGCTGGATGGGACAGAAGAGACTCAGAGCACATCTGAAAAGGGACACAATTCAGGGTGATTAGAGGGAACCTCCAGTCTGATGAGTATTTAAATAATATTAAATAATCACTGGTGCTGCCTGACACTGACCTCAGAAACCTAGAAACACAAATGCCTGCAGTTTTTTATGATGAACTGACTTCATCTAATGAATGAAAAGAAAAAAAAAAGACAGAAAGGAAAGAAAGAGATGGAAACATCTGTAATGAACAGCTGGATGACATGGAGCACCCTGAAAGCAAATTCCTTGGAGTCAGCAAGCTGGAGAGGGCTGTAGAAGCATGTATTTATAAACAACTGCAATATTTAAATGGGAAAAAGTAGGCCCCACACACTATGACTTCCTGTTTGAAAACCTTTCAGAGAAGAAGAGCTTGGAACTCAGTCCGGTGTCTGTGCTACACCTGCCAGTCAGGCTCTGGGCTCAAACTGCATAATTACAGCCTCTGGGATTTGGCAGTTGCTTCTCCCCGCCCCCAAAAACTAGTCATTTGAAGAAAGAATGAAATATGACTCTGGGTGTTTGTGCATGTGCACTGACATGGTGGCACATACGTGTGCACTGCATGCTTATGCTTCAGGAATGCATGCACCTAGATACATACACACAAGGCAGCTAACATTTGCACACATGGACGTGTGGGCATGTGCATGAGCCCACATGGACACCTAGGCTTGTGAATACACATGTGTGCATGCACAAAAATGGTTAGATACAAGTTTATGCATTTGCAGCCTCCTTTTTTTCCTGCAGCATCCATTTTCACTTCCTCACACTGCTCAATTATTCATGCCTCTGGAAACTCTGTCCTCTTTGTGTGTAACTGATGTGACCCAAGAGTAGTGGTTGGGCACCCAGAAATTAGGGCAAAGTAGCCAGTGGGGAGCCAGGGCACTGGGGCTGGTCCTGAATGACTGACCCACAGGTCATTTGGGCTGGGCTGGGCAAACAGCTGAGCACTACTTTCTCCACTGGAGACACCACACTGTGAGGTCCCTCAATCCCTCAGTGAAAATGACATAGCTCAGAATGCTGTCTTTTGATCTCTCTCCAGGTTCTGAGTGTTCGGCATAATAGCCTTAACAGGGAGAGAAGGAGAGGGCCTGTCTACTCTCATAATCGATGCACCCCCCCCCACACACACACACACAGCAGACCAGGACTACAGGGGAAGTGATTTGCAGCCCGTGGCCCCTAACATATGGAAATATCTGTATCAGTGGATGCAGGCGGCATGCTAATATGCAAAGAGAAGAAAGGAGTGGAATGCATTTGGAACAACTTGCCTTGGGCCCCAGCAGTGGGTAGGAAGGTATCTTCAGAGCCTGGCTCTTTCCAGCACCCCAGTGAGCCCACGGCTTTGCAAACCTGTCACCTGGCATTAGAGACAGTGACAAACCCTTCGCTCATTCCTAACCCTGTCTCACAGCACGTATTCAGGGCTCTGGCTTTATCAGTTTTTATTTGGTGTAATATTCATCACAAGGGTTTATTTATGGGCCCTCATTGGGAAGTTATTTCTCAGGCCTAGTGAATAAAACATTAGCCTCTGCAGCTTGTCATGGCGGTTGTGGCTCCTCAGATGCCAGCGAGAAAAACTGCCTTTTCTTTTGCCTAACAACTGCACTTTCAGAGAAATTTATTTATATTTTGTTGGGTATTTGTAGTTCTCTTCCCTCTGCTTCCCCCACCACCACCACCCCTGCACCTTTTGGCTGGTAGATGTTGGTCAGAATCAGTTCTCTTCTTTCTTGATGAAATGATGGAGCCTTCACTTGCTGAGAAAGGTGAGGCGCTAAGTAGAAACATGTGTGAGTTGGAGAGCTCCAGGAGGTCCCCATCCAATTAATAAAGCTAATAAAAAATTTTGAAAGAAAAGAAGGTGGTGCACCTGGTTGAGCGCACCTGTTATAATGCACAAGGACCTGAGTTCATGCCCCTGGTCCCCACCTTTGGAGGAAAGCTCCAAGAGCAGTGAAGCATTGCTGCAGGTGTCTCTCTCTCTCACCCTCCACTCTCAATTCCTTGCTGTCTCTATCCAATAAATAAAAAATAAATTAAGATAATTTTTTAAAAAGTAGAAAGAAAAAAGAAAAAGCAGTTACCAGCAACAGTGGACTTGCTGAGTGCAGGAACTAAGCCCCAGCGATAACCCTGGTGAATATATATATATATATATATATATCTTGTTATGGGCTTATCAATGTTATTACTGTACTCAAAATAAACAGCTTTCTGTTTTGCTCATTTTGCTCTATTGTTTCGGAGTTTACACTATTTTTTTTCTTCTGTTTTTTGTTAGTTTTTTCCAGAGCAATGGTCAGCTCTGGCTAATGGTGATGCAGGGGATTGAATCTCGGATTTTGGAGCCTCAGGCATAAGAATCTCTTTGCATAACCATTATGCTATCTACCCCTGCCCCACTGTCTTTTATTTCTATTCTTATTTTTATTCTTCTCTTTCTTCTGTTTTCTCTGGTTGATTTCATTCTTCTTTGTCTGGTTTCTCAAATCTAGAAATTAGTTATTATTCATTTGATTTTTTTTCTAATATAAGCACTTAGTGATATGAATCCCCTTCTCAGTGCTGCTTTAACTTCACCTCATAAATTCTGATTTGCTGTATTTTCATTTCCATTCAGTTGTGTCATTTTGTTTTCTTTTAAGACATTTTTGATCCACTAATCTAAAAACACATTTTAAGAATTTCCAAATTGCTCAAGATCTCCCTGGACTCATTCTGTTCATTCATAAATGATCATAGAACATACTTTGCATGATTTTAATTATCTTTGTTTTTGTGATTGCCAGCAGCATTATCACCTTTGTGATGAAGCCACTGCTCTCAGCAGCCATTCGCCACCCTTACCCCACTATTTTGTGTCTTTTTCATATTTTAATAAGAATGAGAGAAATTGAGAGAGGAGAAAGAGAGAAAGGGAGGGGAGAGAGAGAGAGAGAGAGAGAGAGAGAGAGACCTGCAGCACTGCTTCACCCACTCATAAAGCTTCCCCCTGCAGGTGAAGACCAGGGGCTTGAAACCAGTTCCATGTGCACCAAAATGAATAAATGCTACCAGGTGGGTCACTGAAGTCTCAATTCTCTTCCAAGTGGCTTTTGTTTGTTTTGTTTTGTTTTGTTTTGTTTTGTTTTAATGACCCCAGGATAGAGTTTATGTTGAGGCATGTTCCCATTTGAAGAATGTGCTTTCTATTGTTATTGAGGTTTAATGTTCTATAAATACACATTAGGTCCTTCATATAGTGGTGTTACCTGCGTCTTCTGTCTCCTCACTTGGCTTACCTCATAGCTGAATCATTTGCTAAGAGGGGTGTTGAAGTCCTCCACTGCTGTGGCTTCTCCATGCCTTCTCTCATCTTTAGCACTCCTCTGTGTAGTGTGCACATTCAGAATTGCTGTCTTTCTGTTCAGCTGACCCTTTAGCCACTGTGTAATCTTTCTCTTTTTTGTCCCAGATAATTTTCTTTTTCTCCAAAGATTATGTAGTGACAATTCTCTACTTTTTTCTGATTAATGTCTGCATCTTTTCCTATCAACTTACTTTCACCCTGTCTACACAATGGTATTTGAAATGAGTTTTGGGGGAGTCAGGCGGTAGTGCAGCAGGTTAAACGCACGTGGTGCAAAGCACAAGGACTGGCTTAAAAATCCCGGTTCGAGCCCCAGCTCCCCACTTGCAGGGGAGTCACTTCACAGGCAGTGAAGCAGGTCTTCAGGTGTCTATCTTTCTCTCCCTCTCTCTGTCTTCCCCACCTCTCTCCATTTCTCTGTCCTAGCCAACAACAATGATGATGACATCATCAACAATAAAATAAAAAAAGTTTTTATGAGTAGCAGTCAACTTGCTAAATTTCTCAGCTTCTAGAAGACTTATATGGATACTTTGGCTTTGATATAAATACCCATATTATTAGAAATAATAACATTTCCTTCCATTATAATACTTTATTTTTCTTTGTTGCTTGTCTAAGACCTTGTATAATGGGAAAGCTTACTGTGCTGTTGTTTTTGAACATAATATAAAATTCTATATTCTAAGTTCTTTTTCTTACATGCTTTGAATAATATATATATATACATATATAGCACTATTATTTAGAAATTCTGGTCTCTATGATCCTATTCATTGTGTGTGAGCTTCTCTTCCTCTCCAGAAACTTTAAGAAGTTTCAATCTTTGACTCTTGAGTTTCATTACAAATGTGGTGGTTAGATTTCCCTCTTTGTCTCTTCTCTGTGGCACTCTAAAACTTTTCACCCTCGGATATTCATCCTGTTTTATCCCAGAGATTTTTATCTCCACACTTTTTAAAATACATCCTTTTCTATATTTTTATTTTTCCCTCTTTGTAAGACTCCTATGACTCAGATGTTAGTACTTCAACTTCTTTCATTTTTGTGTTATAGCTTTTCTTTAAGATTTTCTGCGTGCTTTCCATGTATGTTTTGTGTTTTTTTTTTTCCTTCTGGTGGATACAGCAAGCTGGATGCCCAATTCACCCATTCATCCCTCAGCTGTATTTATTCTAGTATTTGTCTTTGTTTCAGTTGGTGTATTTTAAGACCTAAAATTTCTGCTTGATTCTTTGGTAGATTTTTCTTGGTGTTTTTTTTTTTTAGCATAGCTTCTTTAAAAAGAAAGAAAGAAAGAGAGAAAGAAAGAAAGAAAGAAAGAAAGAAAGAAAGAAAGAAAGAAAGAAAGAGGAAGACTGGGAGTATGGATTGACCAGACAACACCCATGTTCAGCGGGGAAGCAATTATAGAAGCCAGACCTTCCACCTTCTGCAACCCACAACGACCCTGGGTCCATATTCCCAGAGGGATAGAGAATGGGAAAGCTATCAGGGGAGGGGATGAGATATGGAGACTGGGTGGTGGGAATTATGTGGAGTTGTACCCCTCCTATCCTATGGTTTTGTTAATGTCTCCTTTCATAAATAAATAAATAAATGAAGATACAAAAAAAGCTTTTTAAATATTTATTATTTATTCCCTTTTGTTGCCCTTGTTGTTTTATTGTAGTTATGATTGATGATTTGTTGTTGGATAGGACAGAGAGAAATGGAGAGAGGAGGGGAAGACAGAGAGGGGGAGAGAAAGATAGACACCTGAAGACCTACTTCACCGCTTGTGAAGTGACTCCTCTTGCAGTTGGGGAGCGGGAGGCTCGAGCCAGGGTCATTGGGCACTGTAACATGTCATGCAGCACATATATCAGAGCCAGCCTAACAGATCAACCAGGTATGCCACCACCCGGCCCCACCCAGAAACTTTTATAAAGGATGTTCGTGCTTCTCAGATGTGCATTCTTTTGCCTGTGAGCTGATTTCCCAGTAGTGGAAACATGGTACTCCACCCACCCTGCAGAGTGGGAGGACCAGGTGGAGGGGTTGACATCTAAGGAACTATGACTGCTCCAGGCTGGTGGGCGGTGGAGATGCTCTGTATGAAGAGGCTCCAGAAGATGATGTTCAGTCACCCATCACCCCACCAAGCTCCTCTTTATAAGGGCCAGGACTCTGCCTCTTTTGCAGAGAGAAGGGCAGATCCCTGGGCAGTCTATAGTGATCATGGTGATATATCTGTGCCTTCATGCCCAGGAGCATAGCTCCCTCTGCTGACATTAGAGTACCTGCAGTCGGGCTCTGTGTGACCACATGTGAAAGGTGAAGCACTGCCCACAACAGCAGTGGTGCAGGAACTAGGATGGACTGGGGCAGCCCTCCACTGTTCTCCTCATACTGCAGCCCCCGCAGCTGGGCTTAGCCACTTGCTGCCCTGGCCCCATGTACATAGGTCAGAGATCATCTCTCCTTCTCTGCCCATCTCCGTGGCATCCTCCCTCCCACTAACCCCTTAGAGCTGGTTTTTTTTTTTTTTCAAGGAGTAGTACTTTTGCTAGTCATGCAGCACATATATCAGAGCCAGCCTAACACTTCAAAGGCCGTGAGTCCCAAGCAGACCCCTGGACCTCTCTGTCCCATGAAGCCACTCTCCAAAAATTTCTGCTCTACCTGGCACATCCTTTCTCTAGGTAAGTGCCCCCTCCGGGCAGTTGGTAGGTCACAGTTGAATGGGAGATCAGCCATGCCTCTGCATTCCCCATTTTGCAGAGTCCAAGACACAATGGGTCTGGGAGGTTCTGTCAAGCTCTGCACACACCTTTCCACTAGGACCCGCACCTGAGCCCTGGCCTTCTTTTCAACCCCTTTAAGGTCCCACCAGATCTGTCCATCACCTGCGCCTCTCCCAGTGGTTCATCAACGGGCCAGGCCAACCTAGAAGGCACTTCTGGATTCACCCCCAGCCCCCCACGCCCACCCCGGGCACATGCTCTCCTCCATCGATGACTAGCAGAGCAGCCCAGAGCCCTCAGCACCTTGCACACTTCTCCTCTCCCCAATTCTTCCCCACCATGAGTCTCTACTGACATTTCCCTCCCTCTCCTTCCTCTCTGCTGTTCTTGCTGATTTTTTAAAATTCTTTATTGGGGTATTATTTTACATTCGACAGTAAATACAATAGTTTATACATGCATAACATTTGTCAGTTTTCCACATAACAATACAACCCCCGATAGGTCCTCTGTCATCCTTTTTGGACCTGTACTCTCCCTCAAACCACCCCTGAGACTTTTACTTTGGTGGAATACACCAACTCCAGTTCAGGTTCTACTTATGATTTCTCTTCTGAACTTGTTTTTCAATTTCTGCCTAAGAGTGAGATCATCCCATATTCATCTCTCTTGTTTCTGACTTATTTCACTTAACATGATTTCTTCAAGCTCCATCCAAGATCGGCTGAAAATGGTGAAGTCACCATTTTTAATAGCTAAGTAGTATTCCACTGTGTATATACCACAACTTGCTCTGCCACTCAGGTGTTGTTGGACCTCTGGGTTGTTTCCAGGTTTTTGCTATTACAAATTGTGCTGCCAAGAACATATGTGTACACAGATATTTTTGGATGGGTGTGTTGGGTTCCTTAGGATATATCCCCAGGAGAGGAATTACAGGATCATAGGGTAGGTCCATTTCTAGCCTTCTGAGAGTTCTCCAGACTGCTCTCCACAGAGGTTGGACCAGACATTCCCACCAGCAGTACAGGAGGGTTCCTTTGACCCCACAACCTCTCCAGCATTTGTTGCTACCTTTTCTGATGTATGACATTCTCACGGGAGTTAAGTGGTATCTCATTGTTGTTTTTATTTACATTTCTCTGACAATCAAAGACTTGGAGCATTTTTTCATGTGTTTCTCGGCCTTTTGGATCTCTTCTGTGGTGAATAGTCTGTCCATGTCCACTCCCTATTTTTGGATGGAGTTATTTGTTTTCTAGTTGTTGCGTTTGTCAATCTCTTTATATTTTTTGGTTATTAAACTCTTATCTGATGTATGGCATGTAAAGACCTCTCATTCTGTGAGGGGTCTCTTGGTTTGGGTATTGTTTTTTTTTTTTTTTTTTTGCTGTGCAGAAGATTTTTAATTTGATGTAGTCCCAATAGGTTTATTCTTTGCAGTTAGATTCATTTCACTAAAGGTGTCTTTAAAGTTTATGAGAAAGAGTTCTCTGCCAATGTTTTTCTCTAAGTATCTGATAGTTTCTGGTTTGACATCTAAGTCCTTGATCCACGTGGAATTTACTTTTGTGTTTGGTGAAATGTAGTGGTTCAGTTTCATTCTTCTGCATTTTTTCCAACACTGTTTTCTGAAGAGATCCCCCTTCCCCCCCTTTAATAGTCTGGGCACCTTTGTCAAATATTAGATGTCCATAGGTGTGGGGCCTCACTTCTGGGCTCTCAATTCTATTCCATTGGTCCGTGTGTCTATTCATGTTCCAGTACCAAGCAGTTTTGTTGACAATGGCTCTATAATATAATTTGAGATCTGAGTGTGTGATGCCTCCAATTCTGTTCTTTCTTCTCAAGATGGTTTTGGCAATTCTAGGTCTTTTCTGGTTCCAGATAAACATTTGTAGCATTTTTTCTATTCTCCTAAAAAATGTGCTTGGGATCTTGATGGGGATAGCATTAAATTTGTAGATGGCTCTGGGTAGTATATTCATTTTGATGATGTTAATTCTTCCAACCCATGAACATGGAATATCTTTCCACTTCTTTGTGTCTTTTTCAATTTCCTTGAGTAGTGACTCATAATTTTCAGTATACAAGTCTTTCACTTCTTTGGTTAGTTTTATTCCTATATATTTTATTGTTTTGTTGCTATAGTAAAATAATTTATTTCTGGATTTCATCCTCTTCTACCTTAGTGTTTGCATAGAGGAATGCCACTGACTTTTGAATGTTAATTTTATAGCCTGATGCCCTACTGTATTGACTGATGATTTCCAAAAGCTTCATGCTGGATTCCTTAGGTTTTTCTACATGTACTATCAAGTCATCTGCAAATAGGGATATTTTGACTTCTTTTCCAATCTGTATCCCTTTAATTCCTTGCTCCTGCCTGATTGCTATGGCAAGAACTTTCAACACTATGTTGATTAGTAATAGTGATAGTGGGCAGCCCTGTCTAGTACCTGATCTGAGGGGAAATGCTTCCAGTTTTTCACCATTGAGTATGATGTTGGCTGTAGGTTCACTATATATAGACTCTACTGTCTTCAGGAATTTTCCATCTTCCCATTTTTTGTAGCATTTTCAACATAAATGGATGTTGGATTTTGTCAATGGCTTTGCATCTATTGATATGACCATGTTGTTTTTGGTCTTGCTTTTATTGATGTGGTGGATCACATTGATTGATTTATATATATTAAACTAACCTTGCATTCATGAGATAAACCCCACTTGGTCATGATGAAAAATCTGTTTAGTATATTGCTGTATCCCATTGGATAGAATCTTGTTCATATTTTAGCACCTATGTTCATCAGAGATATTGGTCTGTAGTTTTCTTTTTTGGTTGTATCCCTGTCTGCTTTTGGTATCAGAGTGATGTTGGCTTCATAGAAGCTGGAAGGGAGTATTCCTGTGCCTTTAATCTTCTGGAAGATTTTTAAAAGTAGAGGGATCAACTCTTCCTTAAAGGTTTTGTAAAATTCATTTTTAAAGCCATCTGATCCAGGACTTTTATTTTTGGTAATATTTTTTATAATAGTTTTAATTTCGTTAGTTGTGATGGGCCCGTGCATATTATCTAGTTCCTCTTTATTTAATTTTGGAAGTTCGTAGGTATCTAGGAACTCATTCTAGTTTGGTGACATATAGTTATTTATAGAAGCCTCATATGATGTTGAATTTCTGTGGTGTCTGTTGTGATATTTCCTCTTGCATTTACAATCAGATTTATTTGGGTCTTTTCCCTTTTTTGTTTTGAGTCTGGCTAAAGGTTTGTCAATTTTGTTCCCTCTTTCGAAGAACCAACATTTACTTTTGTTGATCTTTCCCAGCCTTGATTTTCTTGAGTTTCACCTGAAAGGGATGGGCAGGCTAACTATACAGGTCAGCCCCCACACACTGTTCCTGAGGGAGGGTTTCACCACCTGTATCCATGGTGACTGTACCTGCTCAGCCATAGAAAGTGCCAGTCAGTCCACAGGCCCTCTCCTCTCTCCTGCTCCCCTTGCTCCTAGCTTTTCTCTTCTTTGCCCTCCCTTCCCCACCTTCTCTCCTCCTCCTCCTCTCCTCCCCCGTGTTCCACCTGATGCCCTGACCTTAACCCATGGCTTGATTCTTGTCTGAGCATGAATCACACTGCCAGATGTACACTTCCTGGCCAGCATCCACTGGGCTTCAGAGCAGGCAGGTGGGAGGAGAGGCCATGAGTAGGAGGAAGGCACCCAACTCAAACCTGGAGCCTCTGGCTACAGAGGCAAAATGTCCCAAGAATGTCTCTGCAGCAATATAGTGGGACCCTGGGAGGAGAACACAGGGCCTCCAAGGACCTCCATGCACCGAGTGCAGGCACCTGCCTAATTCCTGTGAGGGCCTCTGGAAGCTGAGGTGGGCACCTGAGTTGAGCCCCCACCCACCCCATCCCCAATCCTGGGGCTCCGGGGAGCACAGTCACCTTCTAGCCATCTGTGTTGGGTCAGACACTGAGATAATGGACACACACACACACACACACACACAGAGAGAGAGAGAGAGAGAGAGAGAGAGAGAGAGAGAGATCTTTCCTGTCTGTCCCCATCTGCCATGCTCTGAGCAAGGTCCTGTGCATTCAGGGGAAGGAACTAACATAACCAGCTGCAAGGAATGTGCTAGGAAGCCTGGGATCCCTAAAAAAGGTTGTGGGAACCCTGGGATCCCTGAGGAGTACTGGAATTCCTGCTGGAAGACAAGACCCAGTGTTGGGACCATCATTTCTTGCCAACTAGGTCAGGCATTCTTGTTCACTCCTTCTTCATCCGCAGCAGACTGTCTCTTTCCTCAGCCCCTCACACAGCAACTCCCCACCACCACCCACATCACCTTCTCCTCTGCAGGGACCAGCACTTGATGAAGCAAAGGTTCTGAAAGGTGACTTTTAACAGTTTTAAAGAAGGCCTTAGTGGGTGCACCCAGGACGGCTGGTCACACTTGCCCCTGCAAGCCTGGTTACACGTGCTCAAGTCTGGTCTGCACAATACCAGACACCTTCTAGCATGTCCCATTTCTCTGTCTTTCATGATCACATCCTGTTTTTACAATGCACATCCAACCAAGCAGAACACCAAGGACAACTGTCATCATCTCCAAACAAGTGGACTCCAGGTCAGAGAACAGACAACTTGCAAAATAGATCAGAAGCAAACAAACATGATGAAAGAACATGAAAAACCCCACTGAAAACCAGCTCTAAGATTCCCTACATAAATTCCAAAACACCAAAGTTTCTCTGCCTCTTGCTGTTTCCCTCTGCCCCTCTCAGGCCAGAAGTCCCGAGTACACACCCCTCTGCTCCCTTCACACTCTGCTTGTTGAAGATATTTTCACAGACTTAACCTATGACCTTATATATGCACCCAGGCCCCTATCTCAAAGGGGTAAGCAAGCAGAGGGTCTCTCTCCTGCCCATGTGTCAGTACAGACCAGGGGCAGCAACCTTTGGGCAGTTTCAGCCATTTCCCAGCAGGGTGGGATTCAGGGAGGGCTCTATGAGCCTCCCCCTTGTCAGCTCTGATTCCTTTTTCTTTCTTTTCTTCTTTAATATTTATTTATTTATTCTCTTTTGTTGCCCTTGTTTTTATTATTGTAGTTGTTGTTGTTGTTGATGTCGGCATTCTTGGATAGGACAGAGAGAAATGAAGAGAGGAGGGGAAGAGAAAGATAGGCACCTGTAGACCTGCTTTACCACCTGTGAAGTGACCCCCACTACAGGTAGGGAGCCAGGGGCTCCAGCCCGGATCCTTATGCCGGTCCTTGCACGTTGCATCACATGTGCTTAACCCACTGCGCTACTGCCCAACTCCCTTATTTTTCTTTTCTTTTCTTTTTAATTTTATTGCCACCTGGGCTGTTGCTGAGGCTCAGTGCCTGCAGTATGAATCCATTGCCCTCAGTGGCCATTCTTATTTTTTCCTCTTTATATATATTTTTGATAAGAGTAGAGAGAAATTAGAAGGGAATGAGCAGATAGAGAGAGGTGGAGAAAGAGAGACACCTGCAGACCTGTTTCACCATTTGTGAAGCTTCCAGATCCTTGTGCTTGGTAATATGTGCACTTAACTAGATGTGCCACCGCCTAGACCCACTTTTTTATTTTCCACCAGGGTTATTGCTGGGGTTCAGTGCCTACATGAACTCACTGCTCCTGGCAGCCATTTTCTCTTTCCTTCCTTTTCTCTCTCACTTTAAATTTTTATTATCTTTATTTATTGAATATAAATAGCCAGAAACCAAAGTAAAAGACTCTGGGGTCAGGGGGCAGGGGAGAGTTCAGGTCCTGGAACAGGACTGCAGAGGACCTAGTGGGGGTTGTATTGTTATGTGGAAATCTGAGAAATGTTATTCATGTACAAATTATTGTATTTACTGGTGACTGTAAAACATTAATTCCAATAAAGAAAAAAGTCTTAAAAACCCAATAATGTACAAACTAATAAATAAATAAAATAATGATAACTCTGCAGGGTCCAAGGAAGAGCTCACCAAGCAGGGCACCTACCTTACCATGTGCTCAGCTCAAGTTTGAACTCCAGCATAACATGTGAGTTTCATGACACTGAGGGAAGTACCAGAGCCTGGACCCCACTACATCAAAGAAAGCTTTGATTCTTTCTCTCTCTCCACCCCCTCTCTCCACCTCTCTGTCTGGGGAAAGAAAAGTCACGTCTATCACTATAGAAAACACTGAAACTGAGGGCCAGGCAGTGGCACACCCAGCTAAGCACAATGAGTATGAAGCACAAAGACACACAGTATCCAGGATCAAGACCATGGCTCAACTACCTGCAGCAGGGGTCGGGAGAGAAGAATGCTTCACAATTAGTGAAGCTGGTCTGCAGGTGTCTATCTTTCTCTCTCCCTCACTATCTCACCCTCACCTCTTAATTTCTCTCTGTCCTATCCAATAAAATGAAGGGGAAAATGGCTACCAGAAGCAGCACCAAAACCCAGCGATAAAGCTGGAGGCAAAAAAGAAGAGAAAAGAAAAAAGAAAGATAATGCACTAAAAAGAAAGAAAGGAAGGAAGAAAAAAAGAAAGAAAGAAAGAAAGAAAGAAAGAAAGAAAGAAAGAAAGAAAGAAAGAAAGAAAGAAGGAAACCAAGAGGCTAGGGAAAGATAGAGCAGGAGAGAGACACCTGCAACCCTGCTTCACCATTCACAAAGCTTCTCCCTTACAGCTGGGGATCAGGGGCTTGAACCCTGGTTCTTGTACATTATAACATGTGTACTTAACTAGTGCACCACTGCCCATTCCTCTTTCTTTCCTTTTATTTGATGAGAGAGAAAATGAGAGGGGAAGTAGACATAAAGAGAGAGGGAATAAAGACACCTGAATCCCTGCTTTACCACTAATGAAACATCCCCCCACAGGTCCTTGTGCATTGTAATGTGTGCTCTCAACTAGGTGTGCTACCACCTGACCCTCTGATTTGAAGGCAGCCCCCCCAAGGCCCACCCCAAGTCCCCAGTGTGTGCTGGGTAAACAGGACTTTTCTCATCCATTTTATAGGCAGCCTCCCAGTACCATGGTGATCTGGATGAGTCCTGTCCTGATGTGACTGTCCCAGTCCAGGGTGTCACCATGGTTGTCACAGCCATACCACCTCCCCCACCCAGAGGACGACCAGAGTCAGAGGCTCCAGTGTGCCCCAGTGTCAGGTCCTTTCCCTGCATCCCTGGCATCTGCTCCCTAGGAGAGAGGCTGGTTCAGCAGTATCTGAGTGAGCATACACTGGGCTCTCCTTTCTCCCTCCTGCAAAGTCCACACAGGGGTCCCTAGCTCAACAAGGGAACTAAGTGTGGGTGCCCAGTGGGGCTCCTGCATTGGCAGACCTCCCTTCATGGCAGGGAGTTGTGGGAACCCCCCTAAAGAGAAGGTTCATAACCCAAAAATAGACTCTTCCAGCTGGGGCAGACTGACCACACAGCTGAGGGGCAACTGGGGTATACCCTTCTGGATGCCCCAGCCCTTTGGGGAGCAGGGCTTAGAGGACCAGAGAGTGACAGTGCCCATGGGACTACAGGAATCTTCCAGAAGGACATCCCAAGGAAGTGATGCTTGGAAAGACCTGCACCCTTCATCTGGTGAAAACAGGTCCCCCAGGAAGTCAGTCAACAAACACGGATTCTCAGCCAGTGCACAATGCAGAGGACTGGGGAGAGGTGGGGGGGGGTTGGACCTACAGGGGAAGGACTCCAAGAGGGGGAGCCTAAGCACTGCTTAAACACTTATGAAATTTCCCCCATGCTGTTCCAACATGGTGGCTAAGGACCCGGGTCCTTGCACATGGTAAAGTGTGAGCTTTACCAGGGGAGCTGCCTCCCAGCTCTCCCTCCATTGTTTTCAAGGAATCTCAGGATGGTTTCCTGACCCCTGGGGAGTCCTGTGGGAAGAGCCAAAGTCCCCCAGTGGGAGGGGGTGCACATGTGGCTTCCTTGCACCGGAGCACTGATGAACCCTCACTTTGCTCTGCCCTTCCAGTGACTTAGGAGCCTAACTACGCCTGGGTCTCCTCAGGCAAGGCCGTCAACATTTATTCTGGTAAATGCAGAGGAAAGGCATGAGCTTTGGGATGAGGGAGGGGCTTAGCATGTAATGTCAACACACTTGCCTAATGCCAACACAGTTGTAAAACATGATACTGAACAGGACAGGGCTGAGAAGGCTGAGCACAGGGCCCCTGAGTCTTCCCTACCTCAGGAGCTACAGCCTAGACAGATTCCTGCTTTCCTGCATCCCACTCAACAAAGGCCGAGTTCCTTCTGCAGGTCCAAGGAGAACTAGAGTTGGGGGTTCTGGGGAGCAAGCTCCCTTCACAGTCTTCCCAGAACTATACCTGAGTGTGAGCAATCAGCAAAAAATCAGGAAAGGTTGCAACTTGGGGAGTCACTGCCAGTCTCTCCCTACTGGTAGAAAGCACTAAAATAACACTACCAAGAGTATGTGACCAAAGGAACCTTCCTGCACTGCTGGTGGGAATGTAAATTAGTGGAGAGCAGTCTGGAGAACTCTCAGAAGGCTAGAACTGGACCTACCCTGTGACCCTGTAGTTCTTCTCCTAGGGATATGTCCTAAGGAACCAAACATACCCATCCAAAAAGATGTGTACACCTATGTTCATAGCAGCACAACTGGTAATAACCAAAACCCGGAAGCAACCCAGGTATCCAACAACAGATGAGTGGCTGAGCAAGTTGTGGTCTATATACACAATGGAATACTACTCAGTTATTTAAAATGGTAAATTTGGGAGTTGGGCGGTAGTACAGCGAGTTAAGTGCATGTGGCACAAAGCGCAAGGACCAGTATAAGGATGCAGGAGAGTCGCTTCACAGGTGGTGAAGCAGGTCTGCAGGTGTCTATCTTTCTCTCCCCTTCTTTATCTTCCCCTCCTATCTCCATTTCTCTCTGTCCTATCTAACAATTTCATCAGTAACAATAACTACAACAACAATCCTCCCCCACTGCACTCCTTCTCTCCATCACCCACAAACACTCCCAGATCCACCACCAACTTCCTCCCACCTACACACACCCATGGGTGTCTTCACACCATCTCCAGCCTTTCCCTGGGTGCCATGCCGGCCTTCAACTTACAAGCAGTTCTTACTGCAGGAGGATTTAATTTCATGTCAAAATTAAATCTCTTTTGATGAAGAACAATTCAACTACGGCTCTGCCTAATCAAATTAACAAAGTCTTTTTTTGATTTTCAATTATCTTCTTCACTGGTACACTTTATCCAAGGCTCTTTATCCAAGGCTCCTACGACAAAGCCACCATGCCTGGAATTCACAATGAAGGCCCCTCATTTGAATATGTCGCTGACCCCCCAACACCTGCTGCCTGAGGATGGAGCTGACCCCTCCCCACCCCTGGGGTGACTTCTAGCCAGATATGGGGGTTTCCCTGAGCAGAGAGTGCAAGAGGCACTCAGAGCAAGGTGGCCTAAGTGATGTGGGTACCCTGGGGGAGCAGCACATAGTGGGAACTCAGGCACACTCCCCAGCAAAGGGCCCCTATGTCCAAACAGTGGGACCTCAGCATCCCACATTCACCCCAGTCCTCACTCTGCACTTGAACCTCTCAGAGTCATCTCACTTGGACCTGTGATGCTCCACCATCAGGTCTACCTCCCCCAGGGCCAGTGAGACTAGAACCTGAGGCAAACATTTCACTTATTCCTTTCTGCCTTTTCTTGGAAGAGGATCTTTTTTCCACTAAGGTTATTGTTGGGGCTCAGTACCTGCATGACTCCACTGTTCCTGGCAGACACTTATTGGGATAGAGAATGCTTTCTGTATATTACATTAAAGGACAGCAGTCATCACCTTAGTTTCCTTGCATTTTCTCTTCTTTTTTATCCTCTGGGGTTATTGTTGAGGCTTGGTGCCAGCACTACGAATACACTGCTCCTGGAAGCCATTTTTTTAAATTGGATAAGAGAGAGAAATTGAGAGAGGAGGGGGGGAGAGATAAAGATAGATGATGAGACAACAAGAGGTAGAGAATGAGAGAGCAGGAAAGAGAGAACTGCAGCCTTGCTCTACCACTCATGAAGCTTCTCCCCTGCAGAGAGTGGAAGATGGGTCCTTGTCCATGCTAACTTCATTTTTTAAAATTACTTTTTATATTTATTTATTTATTCCCTTTTGTTCCTTGTTGTTTTATTGTTGTAATTATTATTGATGTCATTGTTGTTGCATAGGGCAGAGAGAAATGGAGAGAGGAGGGGAAGACAGAGAGGGGGAGAAAAAGATAGACACCTGCAGACCTGCCAGTGAAGCAACTCCCCTGCAGGTGGGGAGCTGGGGGCACGAACCGGAATCCTTACACTGGTCCTAGCACTTTGCGGCACCCAACTCCCTTATCTATGCTAACTTCTGTGCTCTACCAGTCCTGGCATTTATGCATTTTTATTGGAAGTGGGGAGATTAATCAAAAAAGCACTTTATCACTGGCACAGGTTGGTGCTGAAGATTGGATCCAGGTCCTCTGGGGTAGTGGAAGTGAAGATCCTATGCTCTGTCAGCCTGGGTGTGGCAGCACTTGGTCAGAGTTTGCTAGTGGCTGATGGGACTGTGCCCCACAGACCCAGCTGGTACTCAGGGTAAAGGCAGGGTGGAAATTCTCTCTCTCTGTT